>NC_035440.2:164400102-164700102 GCF_002127325.2 Helianthus annuus | reverse complement strand
TGTGCACGTGGTCTGGTACTCCAACAACATGGACTAGGTGGCTCACGGATGATGCAGACTCCATATAGCACGACGTGGCATGTGGCGCAACGATACGACGTCATATGTGGTCTACATGACATGGCGCTACGTATTTTTGACTGCGTGCAAGTGGCGAGTGGTCTGGTACTCAGGTTGTTGGGTTCGTAGGCTTTAGGGTAGCCGACCCTAGTTATTAGGTCCACTTAGTTAACTTTTTGATCAAGTAGGAAACCCTAATCTTGTTCTATAAATACCTATGAAGTAATTGTAGTCTGTGTCATTCTGTAAACAGTTGTGAGCATCTAATAAAAATGAAACCCTAGTTGCAACCCATGGTATGTTCCGCTTCCGCTCGAGCCTACTCTGATCCGATACCCTAACAAGTGGTATCAGAGCCAAAGGTTCAGTTAAATACACGGTTCACACTGTTATTGCAGGAGAGGGAGAGAACTGGACGAGAGATCTTGATCTGTTGTTGCTGCCGTCACCGCTGACTTGTTTATGGATCGTACCTATTCTCTGGTTACGACTCGTAAGTCTAGGGTTTGAGCCGTAGGGTTTCTGTTGCAGATCTGGTGGTTTTGGGGTGTTTGGCGATTAGGCTTTTGCTTCTTAAACCCTGGTAATTCGCTGGTTGTACGCTCGGGTTTGCGGGAGAAGTCACCGGTTCGGGTGATTCGGATTTCTTGTTTATTGAAGGTTGCTCGGGTCTTCGGGTGCTTTTTTCTGTGGGTTTTTTTTGGTTTTCTCGTTTTCTATGGTTGAAGACGGGAAGTTACGAATCGAGAAGTTCAACGGTACTGATTTTGCATGGTGGAGAATGCAAATAGAGGCGTTGCTTGGTGAATGTGATTTGAATGTGGTATTGGAAGAAAAACCTACTGGAATGGAGAAAGCTGCTGAAGCAATTTGAAACTCAAAGGACAAAAAGGCAAGAGGTAAAATTACATTGGCTTTGACAAGTAGCGTTGCATTTAATATCATGAAAGAAACAACTGCTCGTGGTATGTTAACAGCTCTGTCAAATATGTATGAGAAGCCATCTACCGGTAATAGGTGTTCTTGATGAGGGAGCTATTTAATATGAGAATGAACGAGGGCTTTCAGTTGCTGATCACATTAACGAAGTCAATTCAATTTTGTCCAGGTTAGCAACTATGGGCATGAAGTTGGATGATGACACTCAGGTTGTGGTTTTATTATCTTCCTTGCCTGATAGTTGGTCAGGATTTGTGACAACGGTCACTGAAACTGCTAGAACTGGAAATTTGAAGTTTGATTGGGCCCGGGATAGTGTTTTAGGTGAAGACGTTAGCCGAAGGAACTCTGGTGGAGGATCTACTTCTGGTATGTTTAGTGTTAGCAGGGGAAGAGGTAATAACAGAAGCAGTGGGAGTCGTGGGAAAAGCTTGTCTAAAGCTGGGAAGAATGTGAGGTGCTGGAACTGTAGTGAAAATGGGCATGTTAAATACGAGTGTCCTGACCCTAACTCCTAAGAAAGAGGATGGTAAACAACATGTAAACAATTTTATGTTAGATGAACTGACGGTGACGTACTGCTTTGCTGTTAAGAGTCTACAGACTCTTGGGCTATGGATTTTGATTCTTCGTTTCACGCCATGCACAGCGGGAATATGATGGTGAATATGAAAAAATGAGACTTTGGAAAGGTACGATTAGCTAAAGCTCATGTTCTTAACGTTACGGGTATGGGAGATGTCAATCTAAAGACTTCACTAGGCACTATAACGAAATTGCAGAATGTCAGGGTAATTCCAGGTTTAACGAAGAAACTTATTTCTATTAGTCAACTGGATAAACAGGGACTAGATGTTAAGTTTGGTGGTGAGAAGTGGAAGGTGATTGATGGAAATCTTGTTGTTGCTTGTGGGAGGAGATGGGGATCGTTGTATCTGTAGGTCCCGATACGGATCGTCGGACGAACGCGATTTCTTGTTTCTGATGCCATAGCGAGTGCGGAATCCAAGCTATGACACAAACCGAGTGAGAGAATGAACAAAGATATCAACAACAAACGGTTCCGTGTATTGATTTCGATAGAGTTTTGGTACAAGATTCGACTAATACAAAGCAACCCGACAACTCTCTGTCACTACACTCTCTCTCTAGTTCATACAAGCTCACTCCCTAATACAGAGCCTCTTCTGTATTTATAGTACATACAACAGAGATACATCGAAACAGACGAAATAGACATGCAACACATCGAAATACAGACTTACCTATCGAAACACACTTATATGTAATCGAAATAGTCTATTTCGATGTAAGACATATGTAATCGAAATAGAATATATCCAAATAGAATATATCCAATATGTCCAAATCATCATGCTTGTCTATTTCGATCAGAAGAATGCATGTCTATTTCGATTCCATGCATGCATTTGATATACTATTGATCATGGTAATGTCATCAATATTCAACAGGATCACTCTTGTGTCTTCGTCATTCGTGTGTCCTACTCCAGGTCGTACAGCAGAGGAACATCGCGACGTTAGTCTTGACCCGAACCGAACCGAACCGAACCAAGCCACATCCACACAAAAGTGCATCAAAAAATTCCCCCTTGGATGTTGCTGGAGATGGTTCGTTCTTCATGCTGTAGGATCTTCAAATGTCTTCACATGTCACAATCAGGAGGTGTATCAACAAACTCCCCCTTGAATGTTGCTTTAGAATTTTTGATCTTCAAGGCTTCAAATCCTCATGATGTTGATGAGTGGTCAGCTACAGCTTAATCATCTTGATCATCTTGATTTCATCCACGTCATGTGTCACTCCACAGCTTGTTATCTGACACGTTCTCTTCGCCTTTAGTTGATGCGAATGCCTCATCTGCACACACAACAGAGCTAAACGTGTAATGAGAATAAACGCTATGGATTTAATCAATCTTAGAGAATTTTTCAGATGAAAACCTCACTAAGAGTTGATTTTAAACAATATTAACAGACGACACACATGTGACCAACTCTCATTCAACTACCAACCGACAACACAATGAAAGTTTCAAAATTGTTCAATTTTAGTTCTTTAACTTTACTTCGACTGTTTATGAAGATGCAATTGTTATCTAGCTTTTAATCAGGGTTTTTGGTGGGATAGATTCGAGTTTCAACATCGGTCAGTCAAAAATAAGATAGAAGTAAAATCTTTTTGGCTTTTATAAATTTTATATTAAAACACACCTAAAATCTTTTTGGTATTTTTGAATATTTCAAACGTAAAGACGGAAAGCAATAAATAAAATATTTATAGACATGCAGAAATGAAGAAATATAAATAACTTTTTACAGACATTCTTTTTGCGAGTTTCGAGGGTAAGAGAATCATATCAGTGTACGGTCATGCCAAAACACCCTTGTTGTTCAATTAGTTAACATTTACATAAGTATCCTATAACGATTATCGGTATTGTTTTCCACTTAAACTCAACAATCAGATGTAATCCTATGACTTGGGGATACGTTAAGGTATGATTTATACTTACTAAACTGTGTTCATCCACTCACAACACATTCCCATATCAAGGTATGCATGAGAGTTCATCTTACTGGTGAGTATACCATTTATTATCTGTTTTTAACGTATATGATGTGAGATACTCACTTATTTGAGAATGAATATGATGCGTGTGTAGTGTAATATAATTTAAATGTATATTTAAGCCCTTTTTACACCTTTAGCCAAGTTTTAAATTTATAAAAACACGATATTCACTAACACTAAACACACATATGGGCAAGTGCACCCATCGTGGACGTAGTATAGTGTTGGTAAGATACCGAGGTCGTCCAAGGACACAAGAGCTTTTAATACCGGTTTATCCTCAACGTCTAATCAAATCAAAAAGTGAGAAAAAATGTTTTTAAACTAAGAAAATAAAAACTAACTAAATGCTGAAAAATAAAAAAAAAAGTAAAAACAGATAGACAAGATGAATCACTTGGATCCGACTCGTGTATTAGTATAACCTTTGATTATTTCCGCACTTTTGCACTTGTTTAAGAGATTATCTTAGTTATTGTAGTAGGCCCCTCTTTTGAAGGCGACGTTACCCTCAACCCAGTAGTTTGAGTCAGCAAGGATACAATCCTAAAGGGTTGGATTATTGGAAGATAATGAATTAAGTTATTAATGCAAATTATGGTAGGCCTCGCTTTCGGCGGTGACGTTACCCTCGGCTAAGTAGTCTGAGTCAGCAGGGATACACTCCTAAATAGCCGGGTTATAGTATTAATAGTAGTTAACTTATGAGGGGGGTCAAAGAGTTTGGATCCCCGCCATCCAATACCTATGGGCATTGAAGGAGATCCTACTAAATTTGACCCAGGTCCCAAGCAGGACCTCTAAACGCTGAACAAGGGCAAGACCCTTACCAAACCGTTCCCTTAACCCCCGACCAGGATTAAGCAGGGATTAAGACTCTTACTTAGGGTCCTTGCTATCTTTTCTACACTTGGAATTCTTCTCCTACTTCTTGCAAGCTCCAGAGGTGAGTTAGAATGAATTTTGTGAATGAGCATTGAACTAGGAAAACTACAAGCTCTTATATAGGACATCAAAACTTCCAAGATCATTACACACAAGTCTACAAGTGATCTCTGATGAATTCCAGGTGTCCCTATACTGTAAAAACCACTGGTGCAACCCCTGAATTCGAAAACAAGGTTTCAAAGGCGGTGCTACCTGCTTAACATGCAGCTGTCCACATTTCTGCCCAGTTACAGGTCTTACGGACCGTAAGCCTTTGGCTTTGCGGTCCGTATCCGCTTTTTAATTATATCCGCCCAGCTCCGCCACCTTACGGTCCGTAAAGTGGACCCTTTGCGGTCCGTAAAGCTTGGTTAGAAGACAAAAATTTGTGAACTTCTAACATTTGACCATGCAACCTTTTTAAACTTCGAATCTCATGTCTTTTTCCAGTAGAGGGGACCATATAATCAGGCCTTGCATGCCCTTGCATGTGATGCCATGCACTTACAAGTTCTTGGACTTTATTGAAGGAGGTTTTTGAATGAAGTTTTGTCGTAAAGACACATAGGATCCATTTTTTGCAAAATTTGAATTATTTATTACCAGAAATAACTGGATTTGAATATATATTGGATGTTTATAAAACATATTAAGGTTTGGAATTAATAAAAAGGTCATTCAGAGGTATCAAGTTAACATGTTGACACTTTTAATCACTATGTTTCATAAGATCCTTATTTTAAGCACAAACGACTTTTCAAGTTTGATGAATTATTCTTTAAAGAATACGAACGTCGCGTGTGGTCAATCAGAGGCACAAGAATGGCATGTTGACCCTTTGGATCCCTTTATTCACATATTTACATTGTTTGACGATTTCGGTCATTCCAGATCACACTTTTACACGTTTAAAGTCCATGACACGTGTCTTCATTATGTTGGTCATGATTTTACGAGGTGTTACATAAATACTCAACGGTTCCAATCTTCTTGTAGTTCTCAGGTCTATCAACCAGTTTCTAAACACCTAGCTTCTTGAATTGTTGTAGTTCCTCCTGCATAGCTTCCACCCAAGAATTATCCTTTAAAGCTTCTTTCCAAGACCTCGGTTCCTCTTGTGATAGATAACATGCGAAGGACCAATCATTCTGCACACCCGACTTTCTAATCTCTGCATACAAGCTAACGTTGTTGTTGTTTCTTAACTGATATCTCGTCTGCACACCACTTTGAACATTTCCAATGATGTTTTGCCGAGGATGAGTATTATGAATTCCCGTTTCTGGATTAGCAAGATCTGGAATGTTTATACCCAGATTATTGAAGTTGAGATCAACAACCAAATCAAGACCCTGAGCAGGCGAAGAGGATGATGTAGTGGCTTCAGCTGCTGTTGAGGCTACAGGGCGGTCCACTGGAGGTGTAGCCTCAGAAGTACCATGCACAACTGTTGTAGGAACTTCTTGGTTTGCATTATAAAATTTATCATCCTCTGAGTATTCGTTCAGTTCAGCAGGATCTTGAAAATCCTTATTATCTAGAGCATTATTGTTAACCGAAGATGATACTTGATTGTTAACAATAATTGGACGAACCAAAGGTGATTCTAATGCGTTGTCACTATCGAAAAACATCTGTGCCGCAACATCTACTACATCTTCTTCCACATTGAACGAACTGAAAAAGTCATTGTACTGAAACATACACATACATGGCTAACCAGGACATCTGACTGGCAGCACATGTCTCTGAACAATGACTTCAGACCATTCCTCGACCCTTTTAGTATCAAGATTCCAGACTCTCAAATTAGGGGTGGCATACCCAAGAAAGTATCCCTCGATTGCTTTTGCCCCGAATTTTCCATCTAGATCGATCATAGTGCAAGGAGCTTCAAACGGTTCAAGGAATTGTAAGTCTGGTTTCCGTTTGTGCAAAAGCTCATAGCAGGTCTTGTTATGTCTTTTAACTGTAAGGACTTGGTTCATCGTGTAACATGTAGAGGCCACAACTTCACTCTAGATTGGAATGGGCAACTGTGACTCTACTAACATAGTCCTTGCAGTTTCGATCAACGTTCGATTCTTATGCTATGTGACTCCATTTTGATGAGGAGTGTATCTGGCACCGAACTCATGAAGAATACCTTTAGAAGTGCAGAACTCCTCCATAGTATGATTTTTAAATTCAATTCCATTGTCGCTGCGTATACGTCTCACTTTCAAATTATACAAATTCTTAATCGTTGTGATCAGGTTTTTGATAGTTTCGAAAGTCTCGCCCTTGTGAGCCATAAACGCCACCCAAGAAAATCGTGAATAATCATCCGTCACAACGAGGCAGTATGAGTCATTGCTGATGATTTTGTGCTGACAGGACCGAATAAATCCATGTGCAAGCGTTCAAGCGGCACTGCCACCGTGTTGACCTTCTTTTTCAGGTGCAATTTCTTGCTTTGCTTTCCCTTATGGCATGAAACACAGACGTCTTGCAGGTGAAAGTTTTTAACAGGCACACCATTCACTAATTTATTCTTCACTTGATGATTCATTTTTCGTAAGTGAATGTGTCCCATCCATTTGTACCAAGAGATGGACTCATTTTCAGTGGCTTTTGAAATAAAACAGGTTACTTGTGTAGACGTGGTGATTGCTTGGCTCATATCAAGCACATACAAATCATTAATTCTTGGAGCAGATAAGAGAATCCAGTATTCGGGAATATTGAAACCGGGCTTCAGCACATAACATCTATTAGCATCAAAGTGCACCGAAACTTCTTATCACATATTTAAGAAACACTAAGGAGATTGTGATCAAGTTGTTGCACAAAGTTGATCTTATCAAAACTCACGACCCTGTTGGATACAATTCATTCTCCTGTAATATATCTGCCTTTATCTCCAGCAGAAGCCTCATGTCGCCTGTCATGTGCCTGGATGCTCCACTATCAACAATCCAAAGACTATTAACTGTTCCTCCTGGAACACCCTGCACATGTACTTAAACAATCAGTTGGAGATGGCAAAAGTTATTTCAACTTCGCGATGGTCTGGAAAAGGTGATGCTCCCCCTGAATTTATGACCGTTTTTGGTTTCCAGATCTGTTGAGGTTTACCGGTTTGTAATTTTGAAGCATTTTCATTTTCTGGTTTTACTGAAATAGATGGTTTTGAACCACTTCGGTCTTGAGTGGCTTTTCAATCACCTTGTTTTTTTTTACGTTTCTTTTTCACCTCACGTTCCATCACAAGACACGGATCTTGTTTTGGTGAAACATATCGCTTTTGGTAAGACTGGTCTGGGGAACATCAGCTTTAGCCTTAAGCTTATGAAGATAAGGACAATTTTGAATGATATGTTCGAATTCTCCACACTTGAAACATGATTTTCGTTCAATAAACCCCGAAGAATCATGTTGATGACTCGATGACGAACTTTGAGATTTCGAGGTACTTGGTCTTGAGTTGTTTTGACAATCTCTTTTCAAAATTTTCACAAGAATAACAATATTCACATTAGATTTGTTTTCTAAAGTTTCGATTTTATCAATACCCGTTGACTTCACAAAGTTCATCTTTTTTTAGCTTTTGTTTGATTTTGCCCCTTTCGACCTTGATTCATTGACTTCTGAGCCACTTGATTTGATGGCTTGTTCACTGGTTTTCTTGTTGGATTAGTGCGACTTTGTTGACTTTCCTCTGTTGGTAATTTTTGGTTCCCGTATTGTTTTCGAATTTCAGTTTTTGGGATAAGAGGACATTGTGTTACCACATCTTGCATTGTGTGCACATGGTTTGGTAATCAGGTAACATGGACCAGGTGGCTGGCGGATGACGTGGAGTCCATATGACACGATGTGGCGTGTGGCAGATCTATATGACGCGACATGTGGTCTAAATGACATGGCGCCATGTATTTTTGACCACGTGGGTGTGGTCCGGTACTCACGTAGCATGGACGAGGTAGGGTGGTGGTGGGTATTGATGGCGCCATGGTGCGCGTGACGCCTTTCAAATGGCGCGAATGATCAGTGGTGAGTACGTGTGGCGGATGACGGGCACCCCATATGGTGTGACTGTGAAGTGCGTGTATATGTGAGCATGCAGACGATGTGGCGTGTGGCATGCCAGTGTGGCAGATCGATATGGCGCGACATGTGGTTTACATGACATGGCACCATATATTTTTGACCGCGTGTGCATGATCTGGTACTCAGGTGGCGTGGAGGATGATGTGGCGGTGCGTACAGATGGCCCTGGTGCGCATGGTGGCCTCTGAATGGCGCAAATGATCAGTGTTGGATGACGCAGACGGCAGACCCCATTTGGCGTGACTGTGAGACGTGTGCATATGCGAGCCTGTAGACAACGTGGCGTATCGCGCGACAGTCAAGTGGATTGATACGATGCGTGTGGTCTACATGGCGTGGTGTGGAACTGCGTGCTCAGTCATCTGTGTGGCATGCTATTTTCGCGGTGCACGCACAACTTAGCAAATATTTCTCAGTCTGCAGTTGCATAACAGTTTCAGAATTGCGATAGTTGAAACAGTCAAAGTCAACAATAGTTTCAACTCATAATTTAATACCAGAATAAAGAGCAATGAATACGTTCAATGCAAGTTATTTTTCGTTTTTTTAATTCTTAGACCTGTTATGGCTCAACTTTTGAATACACCAAAGAGAGACTTGGTTGAAAAATACACCATGAAACACCAACACAAAAAAAAAAAAAAGAATTCCAACAATCTTTTCTACATCCTACTTATTTCAAGGTATGGTTCGTAGATTCAATTACGACAGTACCATTGCTGCGGCTGTTGTACCTTGGGAAACAAAACGATTTCTCTTGTAAGACTCAGAATGTATTTTAAGAACCTGTGTCTAAAAGATTCCTTAGCCCCAATTTTTACTCATTTCTTGTATTTTGGTTTATTTAAGCTGTAAAAGTTGTTGTAATTTACTACTTTCCATTTTTATTGTATTGTAGTTTGATAAAAAATTAAAAGTGGTTTTATTTTATTTTAGTACTAACATATTCCTACATTGTATATATTAACTTAGTGGCATAAAAAATTAAGTTATTAACAACCTGATGTGATTATTACAGATAATTCTAAATATGTGGGCATTAGCCGTTCTTTTGGATTATTATTGATTCAACTGCTGACTGGTGGTAGAAAAGGTATTGCAAATTTACAAAAATACAAGTCGAATCGGAAAGTTGAAAGCTGCATGAGGAAAGCACTGGACCCACGCCTCCCCAATGTAGATGACACTATTGTTAAAAAGGCAATGACATTTGCTGACGCTGCATTCCTTTGTGTAGATCTTGATTATCCATTGGACAAAACCTTAGACTTATTAAGAAAACTTTAGGCAAGTATGATAACATGTAACATGCGTAAATAAGTTAGCTCCTCCCATATCTTTATAACTTCCTTTTGCTACCCATGGTTTTACTACTTGTTATTTCTATTTTCACTTACTCTTTATTTTCCACACATCATTTTTCATTGGTAACATATTTCCTCTTTCGTACTAACTCTTGTCACGTTATTTATTTAGTAATTTCCTTTTGTTTTACGTAAGGAATTAGTGGCTATTATTGTTAGCTCGGGGGGGGGGGGGGGGGGGGATTGTCTTTAGTAACTTGTGGCTATTTATGTGGTCACTTATTCAATGAAAATTCAACTTTCCTTTATTTTGTAATAACAATAACAATACAAAAAAGGTATATATAATTGGTCAAAGGTATATATAAGTGGCCTTGATGAAAAGCATGATTGGAGAAGAAGGTGAGGTTAGACGCAAACACATGATGCGGTGGGAATCGTGGATTCCGATCAAGGTTAACCTTTTTGTTTGGCGAGCAGAAATGGATCGCATCCCTACAAAAATGGCGCTGAGTAGAAGACATATTTATGTGGAAGATGGCTCTTGTAGTTTGTGTGGTTCAGGAGACGAGGATGTTATGCATTTGTTCACCGGGTGCGGGTTCTCTTTTGGAGTGTGGTCCTTAGTGGGTCAGTGGTGCAAAATCGACCCTATTTTGGCATTCCACTTTAATGATCTGTTGGGGATGCATGAGTCGATTGCAGGGGGTAAATGGGCGAAAAAAGTGATTCGAGGTATCATGATGGTTACTTGCTGGAATGTTGGGCTATATGGAAGAGCCGAAATGATAAAATCTTTCGGGGGTCTTCGTCGAAGGTGATTGACGTCGTGGCTATTGTTAAGGCTTGTTCTTTTTTGTGGTTAAAAAGTAGATCTAATTTTGCTTGTATCGTGTGGAAGGATTGGGCGTTGAATCCATTGTATATGTTATAGTTTTTGTGGCGGCCCTTGTTTCGAGGGCGTGCCCGTTTTTTTTTAATGAAGTTCTCTGTTCAAAAAAAAAAAAAAAAAAAAAAAACTGTTCAAAAGATCTCAAGTCGTAGTCTGTGGCGGACCCGAGATTTTTTTCCTGAGGGTGCGGAAATTTTTTAAAGATTTTAGACCTCTAGCTATATAAAAAAATTGGTTCATAGCGGGTTGGATCGGGCCGGGTCATGTAAAACAAGTAAAAACAAACAAACAAAGTTTCATAACAGGTCGAATCAGATCGGGTCGGGTCCATTTCAATTCTCAAACAATCAAACCCTAGTTCCTAACTTCCTATCACATTAACAAACAAAAAAACATCAAAGTTCAAGCCACCCCTACTTTTATTTCTCTTAATCATTCAATAAAAGAACAAAAAAAACTTATCTATAACATACCTTGTTCTTTAATTAGAATAATCCGGCGAAAAAAAGTGGTTTAACCCCTTTCCTCTTGAGAAATCGCGGCATAACTTCCCTACTCATTGTTCATTCCTAATCCTATCACATACAAAATAAACAAGGATCTTCAAGTGTTCAACCATAGCCCATGTTCCTTAATTTTCAATTTAAAATTTTGAATTTCAAGCCCCAGTAATTATTATTTGCCAACCAACAATCATATAATCCACAAACATGATTGCCAACCAAAATTTTGAACTTCAAGCCCTAGTAAAAAACATGTACCTGTCAGGGGCGGCCTGAATTAACCAGTTTACAGCCGAAATTTTGCAGTCGCCGGCCGGAATTATGCTGTCGCTAGGCGCTGAAGTGAGGCAGAGGGAGGGCGGGAGTCGCTGGCAAGTGGCAGCGATTTGTTTTTTTTTTTTAATTATGTGGATTGGTTTGTTTAATAAAACTAGTAGTTGGGTTGGGCTTGAATGGGTATTAAGTTATTGGGCTTGATGGATTGAATTTAAGTTGTATTAAAGGGGTTAGTAGGCTAACTTGTATACATAATTTGATCGGGTTTCAATCCGTGTTCACAATTTTTTTACATAAATTCCTAACACTTTTTCTAAGGGGTGCGGACGAAAATTTCTAATGGGTGCGGTCGGAATTTTTCAAGGGGTGCGGACGAAAATTTCCATGGGGTGCGGTCTGGATTTTTCGGTAAAAATACCACTAAATTTTTTTTTCAAGGGGTGCGGCTGCCCACCCACCCCATAACTTGGGTCCACCCCTGGTCGTAGTGGTGTGGAAGCAGCGGAGGTTTTTAGGGTATTTAATGAGAAATTGAGAGGAATATGTTGTGATTTTTAGTTCCGATCATGTTTAGAAATTCAGGTTTGAGTTTTATAGTTTTGAGCTTGAACTAATGGAAATAGAGGTGGGTTTTTTTTAAGATTTTGGTGAAAACTAGTATTTAGTACCCCGTGCGTTGTGGTGGGGCAAACCAAATTAAGCAACCTAAGCTTACGGGGCAAACCAAATTAAGCAACCTAAGCTTATGCAACGGAAGCTTGGTTCATTTCTCCTTACGGTATTGACTTGAGTAAAATATGAATGTATTTATATAGTCAATTTTAGTCATCTTTTAAATTATATAAATTGTTAACATATTAAAGTTATCGGGAAGTTGATGTAAGATTTAGGGGTGGCCATATTTTGTATATCAGATAGACAAAGCCAAAGGTCAAAGTACACCTTTCCAACGTGTTTTGTTAAATCTAAAGTATTATTCAAGTCTAATCCCTATTATGGCTTCAAGCATATTCACATTTCTAAATACAAATCAAAATCAAAATAATCTTTTTTTTTTTTTTCAAAACCAACTGATTCAACTAAGAACTAAAGGACAAAGGACAAAGTATTTTTATTCTATGTTTTACCATATAAATTTCTGAAAATAATTTTACCAACCTTCAACACCCAAATATTTTTAAGTTACACCGCCATGTAGGCTTATCAACATCGAGTTATCACAGCCAACGAAAAGTGGACAACGTTAAATGTCAAAATTGGAGTAAGAGTGTAAATATGCACTATTTGTTAAATGTCAAAATTGGAGTAAGAGTGTAAATATGCACTATTTAATTATATTATATCGTGAGCTGAATTACTACTATTATAGCAACTAGCGGTAAGATCCGTGTGCAAACACGGGTCGTTTCTTAGAAAACCACGCATAGCTCATATTGACAGAGAGTAAAAAAAATAATTAGTGCAGACTTATAAAAGAGATATACACTAATGGTCAATAGGTTTATTCAACAACAATTCCATTATATTGATAGCAAACTACTGTTATCTATTAACTGTTAAAAACTTCAGTTGCTTTCCAACAGACTTTCCTAAAAAATATTATCCATTATCTCCAACAGAAATTACCAGATGGATAGCGTAAAGTGAAACCACTGTTTTCAAAACCATCAGAGATCGAAGACAATTCTTGCAATAAGAATGAGAAATATATGGTACTTATAATTTAAATTCAAATAAAGTTAAAACCAATTTTTGCAAATAAAGTTCACCAATTCCATTAATGATTGCTTAAAGTGAAACCACTGTTTTCAAAAAGTCTGTTTGACCAAAGTCAAACCACTGTTGGCAAACTATAATTCTTAGTGGTTCAAAATCTGTTTGACTTTTGGTCAACATCTGTTTAACTGTTGGTCAAAATCTGTTTGATTTTTGGTCAACAACTGTTTGACTTGGTAAACATCTGTTAGACTTTTGGTCAGCATCACATTTAGAATTCAACAGAGAGTAAAATTATAATATTTTGAAAACTTATGGGATGGTGATATATCAAACTTCTATATTTTGAAAACTTACGACTTCCGAATATTTAAATTATAATCATGTATTCCTATCTTATTTTTATATTAACTTAAATTATATTGAATTATATATTGAATTATACTCTGTAAATTTATTGGCTCTTCATGATAAATTATATATTGAATTATACTCTGTAAATTTATACAGTTAACCTATATTTAGATAAAATCTGACAAACCAAAAGCTCTGTCAAACAGAAAATCTATTCAAGCAAAGTCTGTTGTTCCAAACAACATCTGCTGATAAACACAAGGACTGTTATAGCAAATGACCTCTACTACTAAACACAACCTCTGCTGATAAACACAAACACTGTTATAGGAAATGACCTCTGCTAATAAACACAACCTCTGCTAATAAACACAAACACTGTTATAGCAAATAAAGTCAGCTGATAAAACAACCTCTGCTAATAAACACAAAGACTGTTACAGTAAATAATCTCCGCTGATAAAATAACCTCTGCTAATACAAAAGTATCATAAGGCTAACATCTGCTGTTGAAACAAAGGTCTACAAAACATAACATCTGCAGATCATTCCACTGTATAAATTGCTAACATCTGCTGTGACTTAACAGTGATACACTTCAACAGAGGATTCCAAACATCTGTTTACACACACCTCTCCTATGGACTAACAGATGATGCAGTTCAACAGAGAATGTTTAAGAGTAGTGCTTTAACAGAACACGATCAACAGATGATAATATAATAACAATAATATTCAAACTGTAGCAATTACATTTTAACAGGCCTGATCGACCATCATCGAAGCTTAAACAAAATCTAAACACCGATACATTAAACAATGTTACCAAATAACAACAGACTTATGATTCTTATGTCACTTGGATTTCTCCTTTTATAGAAAATATATAATGAATTATATATTGAATTATACTCTGTAAATTTATACAGTCAACCTATATTTAGATAAAATCTGACAAACCAAAAGCTCTGTCAAACAGAAAATCTGTTCAAGCAAAGTCTGTTGTTCCAAACAACATCTGCTGATAAACACAAGGACTGTAATAGAAAATGACCTCTGCTACAACCTCTGCTGATAAACACAAGGACTGTTATAGCAAATGACCTCTGCTACTAAACACAACCTCTGCTGATAAACATAAACACTGTTATAGGAAATGACCTCTGCTAATAAACATAAACACTGTTATAGCAAATAAACTCAGCTGATAAAACAACCTCTTCTAATAAACACAAAGACTGTTACAGCAAATAATCTCTGCTGATAAAACAACCTCCGCTAATACAAAAGTATCATAAGGCTAACATCTGCTGTTGAAACAAAGGTCTACAAAACATAACATCTGCTGATCATTCCACAGTATAAATTGCTAACATCTGCTGTGACTTAACAGTGATACACTTCAACAGAGGATTCCAAACATCTGTTTACACAGACCTCTGCTATGGACTAACAGATGATGTAGTTCAACAGAGAATGTTTAAGAGCAGTGCTTTAACAGAACACGATCAACAGATGATGATAATATAATAACAGTAATATTCAGACTGTAGCAATTACATTTTAACAAATCTAACAACCATCATCGAAGCTTAAACAAAATCTAAACACCGATACACTGAACATTGTTACACAAGAACCACCGTTTGAAATTTCAAATTACCCTCACATTTTAATGAGCATCAGTCGTTCGAAATTGCAATGAACATCAGCAGTTTCATAATTGAATGTTTAAGAGCAGCGCTGTTACTGAGCAGTGGTTTTCCTTTGGTTGATCAGGCCTTAGGTACATAAGTGCTTCCTCTTTAACAGCATTCATACACCAATGCAGGCATCTGAATAAACAATAAACAATCTATACAAATCAAAGACAAAATCAAAAGCTACAAACATATCAAATAAATTTCATAAAATCATTTTATAACCTTTTTCACATTCGAAAGCTCGGCCAACGGACTCAGGACTTCAACACCAAATAACAAATCCAGCAAGATCTACCTGAAGAACATTTAGCATCCAAACTTTCAATTCTTGCAATAAGAATGAGAAATATATGGTACTTGTAATTTAAATTGAAATAAAGTTAAAACCAATTTTTGCAAATAAAGTTCACCAATTCCATTGATGATTGCTTAAAGTGAAACCACTATTTTCAAAAAGTCTGTTTGACCAAAGTCAAACCACTGTTGGCAAACTATAATTCTTAGTGGTTCAAAATCTGTTTGACTTTTGGTCAACATGTGTTTAACTGTTGGTCAACATCTGTTTGATTGTTGGTCAACAACTGTTTGACTTTTGGTAAACATTAGTTAGACTTTTGGTCAACATCTCATTTAGAATTCAACAGAGAGTAAAATTATAATATTTTGAAAACTTATGGGATGGTGATATATCAAACTTCTATATTTTGAAAACTTACGACTTCCGAATATTTAAATTATAATCATGTATTCCTATCTTATTATTTATATTAACTTAAATTATATTGAATTATATATTGAATTATACTCTGTAAATTCATTGGCTCTTCATGATATATTATATATTGAATTATCCTCTGTAAATGTATACAGTCAACCTATATTTAGATAAAATCTGACAAACCAAAAGCTCTGTCAAACAGAAAGTCTGTTCAAGCAAAGTCTATTGTTCCAAACAACATCAGTTGATAAACACAAGGACTGTTATAACAAATGACCTCTGCTACTAAGCACAACCTCTGTTGATAAACACAAACACTGTTATAGGAAATGACCTCTTCTAATAAACACAACCACTGCTAATAAACACAAACACTGTTATAGCAAATAAACTCAGCTGATAAAACAACCTCTGCTAATAAACACAAAGACTGTTACAGCAAATTATCTCTGCTGATAAAACAACCTCTGCTAATACAAAAGTATCCTAAGGCTAACATCTGCTGTTGAAACAAAGGTCTACAAAACATAACATCTGCTGATCATTCCATAGTATAAATTGCTAACATCTGCTGTGACTTAACAGTGATACACTTCAACAGAGGATTCCAAACATCTGTTTACACACACCTCTCTATGGACTAACAGATGATGCAGTTCAACAAAGAATGTTTAAGAGCAGTGCTTTAACAGAACACGATCAACAAATGATAATATAATAACAATAATATTCAAACTGTAGCAATTACATTTTAACAGGCCTGATCAACCATCATCGAAGCTTAAACAAAATCTAAACACCGATACACTAAACACTGTTACCAAATAACAACAGCCTTATAATTCTTATGTCACTTGGATTTCACCTTTTATAGAAAGTATATATTGAATTATACTCTGTAAATTTATTAGCTCTTCATGATAAATTATATATTGAATTATACTCCGTAAATTTATACAGCCAACCAATATTTAGATAAAATCTGACAAACCAAAAGCTCTGTCAAACAGAAAATCTGTTCAAGCAAAGTCTGTTGTTCCAAACAACATCTGCTGATAAACACAAGGACTCTTATAGCAAATGACCTCTGCTACTAAACACAACCTCTGCTAATAAACACAAGGACTGTTATAGCAAATGACCTCTGCTACTAAACACAACCTCTGCTAATAAACACAAACACTGTTATAGGAAATGACCTCTGCTAATAAACACAACCTCTGCTAATAAACACAAACACTGTTATAGCACATAAACTCAGCTGATAAAACAACCTCTTCTAATAAACACAAAGACTGTTACAGCAAATAATCTCTGCTGATAAAACAACCTCTGCTAATACAAAAGTATCATAAGGCTAACATCTGCTGTTGAAACAAAGGTCTACAAAACATAACATCTGCTGATCACCACAGTATAAATTGCTAACATCTGCTGTGACTTAACAGTGATACACTTCAACAGAGGATTCCAAACATCTGTTTACACACACCTCTCTTATGGACTAACAGATGATGTAGTTCAACAGAGAATGTTTAAGAGCAGTGCTTTAACAGAACACGATCAACATATGATAATATAATAACAATAATATTCAAACTGTAGCAATTACATTTTAACAGGCCTGATCAACCATCATCGAAGCTTAAACAAAATCTAAACACCGATACACTAAACACTGTTACCAAATAACAACAACCTTATGATTCTTATGTCACTTGGATTTCACCTTTTATAGAAAGTATATATTGAATTATACTTTGTAAATTTATTGGCTCTTCATGATAAAGTATATATTGAATTATACTCTGTAAATTTATACAGTCAACCTATATTTAGATAAAATCTGACAAACCAAAAGCTCTGTCAAACAGAAAATCTGTTCAAGCAAAGTCTGTTGTTCCAAACAACATCTGCTGATAAACACAAGGACTGTTATAGCAAATGACCTCTGCTACTAAACACAACCTCTGCTGATAAACACAAACACTGTTATAGGAAATGACCTCTGCTAATAAACACAACCTCTGCTAATAAACACAAACACTGTTATAGCAAATAAACTCAGCTGATAAAACAACCTCTGCTAATAAACACAAAGACTGTTACAGCAAATAATCTCTGCTGATAAAACAACCTCTGCTAATACAAAAGTATCATAAGGCCACCATCTGCTGTTGAAACAAAGGTCTACAAAACATAACATCTGCTGATCATTCCACAGTATAAATTGCTAACATCTGTTGTGACTTAACAGTGATACACTTCAACAGAGGATTCCAAACATCTGTTTACACACACCTCTCCTATGGACTACAGATGATGCAGTTCAACAGAGAATGTTTAAGAGCAGTGCTTTAACAGAACACGATCAACAGATGATAATATAATAACAATAATATTCAGACTGTAGCAATTACATTTTAACAAATCTAACAACCATCATCGAAGCTTAAACAAAATCTAAACACCGATACACTAAACACTGTTACACAAGAACCACCGTTTGAAATTTCAAATTACCCTCCCATTTTAATGAGCATCAGTCGTTTGAAATTTCAATGAACATCAGCAGTTTCATAATTGAATGTTTAAGAGCAGCGCTGTTACTGAGCAGTGGTTTTCCTTTGGTTGATCAGGTCTTAGGTACATAAGTGCTTCCTCTTTAACAACATTCATACACCAATGCAAGCATCTGAATAAACAATAAACAAGACAAAATCAAAAGCTACAAGCATATCAAACAAATTTCATAAAATCATTTTATAACTTTGATCACATTCGAAAGCTCGGCCAACAAACTCAGGACTTCAACACCAAATAACAAATCCAGCAAGATCTACCTGAAGAACATCTAGCATCCAAACTTTCAGTTCATGATAAAAAGAAAAAAATCAAAAAATATCATAATCAAAAGCTACAAACATATCAATCAAATTTCATAGAATCATGATTTATTTTAAACATACACAGACATTACCTCTTCATTAATAAAGTTGAGATCTATTTTATAACCTTGATCACAATCGGAAGCTCGGCCAACGAACCCAAGACTTCAACACCGAATAACAAATCCAACAAGATCTACCTAAAGAACATTTAGCATACAAACCCTCATCTGTCATGATAAAAAGAAAAATTCAAAAAATATCATAATCAAAAGCTACAAACATATCAAACAAATTTCATAAAATCATTTTATAACCTTGATCACCTGAAGAACATTCAGCATATAAACTTTCAGTTCATTTAGCCTCTCTCGTCTTCAAGATCTACCTGAAGAACATTTAGCCTCTCTCGTCTTCATCCTCTTCTCTATATCTATAGTTTTAGAAATAGAGAGTTGAGAGAGAGTAGACAGAGAGATTGAAATGGGTTTTTGAAATTATGATCGACTTTGAATTTGGATTTGAACTTATATTTGAGAGAGAGAAGAATTGAAGCTCTGATGACATTAAATGCAAATGCAAATTACATATCCCTATGAAGTTTAAATTTCAAATTACCCTCCCATTTTAATGAGCATCAGTCGTTTGAAATTTCAATGAACATCAGCAGTTTCATAATTGAATGTGGGGCCAGACCTTTGAAATTAAAAGTTGGGTCAGTGGTTTGGATGGCAGATCTTTGAAATTATGATGTCACAATGCTTCCTCTATCGCTGCCACCTCATCACAGATGACATAAGAAAAGTCTTGTTGGACATGCTCTCAAGCTGACACATCAGCTTTTCTTATGTCACTTGGATTTCTCCTTTTATAGAAAGTATAGATATGAAAAAAAAATGTTGTAAATTTAACCCACTCCATCAAGTCAATTTCGGTATATAAGCACAAAACAAAACTCTTTTATTTGCAAGCGTGTCTGTTTGTGTGTGTTTGTTGAAAAAATAATTTAATCAAACAATTAATTTATTAATTATCGAGTTATCAGCCAAACCAGTTTGTTCCAACTTGAGCAAACTGATTAAAGAAAGGTAGAAGGAGACTGTCCCGTTGTCGGACGAATTAAAAGAACACGTAAATTAAAACCAACCTGGCTATTGAGATCGAAGATCCTTAAACGAGAAACTTGAACTGCACGGATGATTCCTGTCCTTAAAGGATTTTACGCGCTCGTATTGCTGTGAGCTGCAACGTAAACTCCCAGGATTTAATGCAGAACAGATCTGGTATTCCAACAGCAATGGAAACCAGAAAACGCAGAAGCTGGAACGAAAACAGAATCACACAATTGAGAGAGAGAGAGCTGCGAATTTGAGGTGTGTGGAATAGGTTTCAGGAAGCTTTTATTTATAGGTGTGGGTTATACCAGAGAATGAGAAAAATAGGGAGAGAGATAACTATCCATAACCAATTCGAATTACCTATCTCATACGAATTCGGTTACTAGATAATTATCCTTATACGAATTCGATTTACTATGGGATAACCCCCACTGTTTTCGAATCCATCCCTATCTCCTTCTTGTCTCATCTCATTCGGTTTACAGATCTGACCCACCTGAAACCGAACCTTAGCTAAAAATAAAAGCTCCTCAGCTCCTAGCGACGATGCGTACGTGCGAAGTGCAAAGTGCGCCTCAAACGCGCCCATTCGCGCCTCAAACGCGACCATTCGCGAGCTCGCGGCTCGGCTCGGCTCGGCGCGCGTGTGGGCTTCACCCACTTCTCAACCCATTTACCACTTTGGAGGCCCATAAGGGGAAATCCCTTATAAACCACTCTAACTTCATTCACTCCACCAATGTGGGATGGAGGAAACATACCAACTTGTATGTTTACCTCTTTAATATTTCCAACAATCCCCCACCAAGTTGGAATGTTTCCTTTCACTTAGACTAATGATGTCACTAGGTGTCACGAAGATTAAACCCAGTTTATGTTGATAAACAAGAAGAGACAGATTAGATGGTGTCCTATGGAATTAAACCATTAACCTGATAGCCCCCTTCGGTTTACCCCCACACATCACCAGCTGACTTTGCGTTCTCACTGAGCGCGAATATGGCCATGCGCTATAAATCCTTTTCATGACCCTTTAGAAGATAAACCACTAATCTTCACTCGAGGCGGCACCACCCCTAGATCATATAGGAAAAGTTTTACATCATCCACGTTGCTTGGATGCCTCCAAAACTTTGTTAAGAGCATAAGCTCACCCTTGTTCTCGGCAACGACGTACTATCATACCTCACATGGATCTATCAAATTTGATAGTACCTTCTATCGTTAAGTGACTTCGTTGTTACCCATTAAACTTGAGAAATAGGAGCACTAAGTTCAAGTTGGGTTTCCATCACTAACGATTCTATTGTGGTTTTAGACCCATGTCTCTCGCGGTATTCACAACCAAATCTCTCGTCAGAGGTTTAGTAAATGGATCTGCCAAGTTCTTACTTGTCTTGACATAGACAACCTTGATGGTACCACTTTCAAGCAGTTGTCTCACATAATTGTGCCGAAGACCTATGTGTCTTGATCCCCCATTATACACTGCGTTGTACACTTTAGATAGTGTGGCCTCACTATCACAATACATGGGAATAGACGGCATTGGAACATCCCACAGACGGATGTCAGTAAGTAGATCTCTAATCCACTCTGCTTCCTTACCAGCCGCAGCTAGCGCTATGAGCTCAGCTTCCATAGTCGAGTGGGCAATACACGTCTGTTTCTTGCTCGCCCAAGAAACTGCTCCTCCTGCTAGAGTGAAAATCCACCCACTTGTAGATTTTGAATCATTGGTGCGATCAATCCAGCTTGCATCAGAATAACCTTCAAGTATTCTGGAAGAAGACGTGTATGTCAGTTCTAAGTTACTGGTCCTTTTCAGGTATCCAAGTACTCTACCCACTGCCTTCCAGTGTTCTGTCCCTGGATTAACAGTATACTCACTCAGTTTGCTTACAGCAAAAGCAATATCAGGACGAGTGCAAGGCGTTGCATACATCATACTTCCAATAGCACTCGCATACTCCAGTTGAGCCACTGCTCTTCCAGAGTTCACATTAAGTTTCACACTTGGATCAAACGAAGTATTAAACTCTTTAATATTTAAGTGTTGAAACTTAGTCAGAATTTTCTCTATGTAATGAGATTGACTAAGAGAAATCTGACTTCCAGTTCTCTTCACCTTGATCCCAAGAATGGTATCAACTTCTCCTAGATCTTTCATCTTAAAGTTCAAGGACAAATATTTCTTTGTTTTAGAAATACCTTCAAGGTGAGTGCTGATGATCAACATATCATCAACATAGAGACAAATCACGACTGTATAACCGGGTTCGCATTTAGTATAAATACATCTGTCAGCACTGTTGTGTCGAAACCCGAAAGCAGTCACAGTGGTGTCAAATCTCTCATGCCACTGTTTAGGAGCTTGCTTCAAACCATACAGAGATTTAATAAGTCTACACACTTTGTTCTCTTGTCCAGGCATCACAAATGTGACAACCCAAACTTTCGAGGTCCGTGTAATTAATCTATGCCATTTAGAATTCTGTTAAACTTAAGCGTAACGTGCAATGGTTGTGTTTATTAGTTTACACCTATGATTAGGGCTGCCTTCATTAGTCATTACATTGGATCGGTCACTTGTACCTTTGGGCCGCAAATTACTAGAGTCCAACTCTAGTTAGATCGGGATTATAATGGGCTTGTAATGAGTCAAGTGTAGGCTTGGGCTGCCTTCAAACCATGTGAAGCTGCATAGTCTTTAGTTGTTTTGCTAACCCAAGCGAGTGGGCTTAAGTCTAATTAGGATAGTTTTGACCGACCTTAACTTGTATTGCATATAATTCACGCATTATATTAGGCTATTGTTTAGGTAATAATAACTCAAAAAAATAACAAACTCATAAATTCAATCTCTTCCTTGGATTACGACTGAAGAAACCCCACCCCCCCATCGTAATCATCAGTTAATACTTGTTGTTTGTTGTTTATGGGCCTGGCCCAGATCAATTAAAACATCCACCGCCCCAACCTCACAATTATATATAGATAACTAAACATGTATCACAATTCATAAACCCCCTGATCGCACGAAGTCAGTAGAGCCCCCTGTTCGAGATAATATCTTAGTCAATCCGATTTCTGGTTAGTAGTCCTCACCTATTGGTTGTCATATTTGTGTAATAGTGAATGATTAAATGGTATTGATATGTGTTTTTGATTAACAAAAGTGGGTGTGTATGTGCTATAAAAACATGACTGATGATATTGATCTAGTGAATTTAAACGGCTGTATGATTGAATCTGGTAGGATGTCAGGTATGTTAACTACATGAAATAGGATGTGTTGCATGATCAATAAATAACATGAAACTATTTATTGGGATGAGTTTGTCAAAGCATGTCAATGTAATCAATTAATGATGATTAATGATTTGATCATGTGACCCTAAGTGGGCGGTGCACATGTCACAAGGATCCCACCTGATTTCTGTTGTACACCACAAACGTGTAAGCCTACTTTATGCATAAATTAATTGAGAATAAATGGAATGGGTTGTGAACCAAGTCTAGTACATATTTCTGTTGCACAAAGGTTAGTGTGGCACATTTAATTGGGTTGTAAAAGAATGATCTAACAAAACAAATTCATGACTAGAGTGGGCCGTAAAGGAGTAACAAGATTTTATGACTAAGAACCTGTTATGATGTATTGGTTAAATGGACTGAGTAATTGGGCTTGTGTTTTAAATGTATTCGTTGTGCTGGGCCGCACTACGGATTGCCACACTTAACCGGGCCTAAAACCATGTGAGCCGCACCTTAAATTGGTTGATATAATAAACTGTCAAGAACTGTTTAGTCGGGAATACCCGTGATACGAGATTACTTGAGATCCAAATGATTATTGTATATTATGTGAGCCTGTGTTGTGAACCTACGTGAACTGTTACACCATACGTGCCATGGGATGATCAATTTGTGCTTACAACTTGTTAGAATAGTGGATTTTTGGTGCATAAATCTGATTACAGTCGGTAACTATGTTAGGATTGATTTGAGCAACTGAACACGTAATTAGTCTTACCGAGCAAACCTAAGGTGAGTTCATTGCTCTTTTCTCAAGCATGGATCCCAGTGAAGGGATAACGAGTAACGTTCCGATGAGGAATGCATGGGTAATGGGATGTTGGTTATTGTACTCAGTTTTCTATCATTGTAAGACCACTACATCTACCGGGTCGTTGCTTGTAGGGCAACGGGGGTTATTAGTTGATAGCGCTATTAGGTTTGGCACCCTCACGACGTTCGAGGAGAACGGGCGTGAACTAATTACCTTAAAACATGACCAATGCTTTGATAGAGGCATTGGGGTTGGCAATCACATATCATATGGCCATTCGGTAATCGAGTAATAACAACATCGAAACATCAAACACCATAACAACAAACAACATACCGTCTTGTAAACTGTTTTACTCACATGATCGGTAACACAACTTGGTAAACAAACACAAACCTTGAACTCACCAGCGTAGTCTGACACACTTGTTTACATGCTTGTAGGTAATTATTGAAGGGACTTGGGAGCTTGCCGTCTGATGCTGCTGGAGTGGTTATGGTCATAACAAACAATTATATTGATTTGATTTTCATACATTGATACACTTATACACTTATGCTTCCGCTCAGTATTTTGGTTTTGGTTAAACTTTTCAAACGATACATTTATTTCAATTGGGTATTTCAATACATTATAACTCGTGTTTGATATGATTGGTGGCTCTTTGTTGGATCGTTACACTTCCAATAGGGACATACCCTAGGTGGTAATTTGGGGGTGTGACAGTTTGGTATCAGAGCCACTGGTTATAGAGAACTCGGTTTTAAAATGTTTTCATAAAACCAGACTATAACCTAATTGATCCAAACGATGACCATGACACTCAGCTTCAGATTGCAAGGTTCGTTCCTCGTTAGCTTATGCATTATATGTCTAGTAAACATAACTATACTTATAGCATACACGATACGACATGGTAGGCATCATGACACATTGATAGTGTAACATAACACCCGCATCTAGTAAATCCTAATCTTGTTGGTAGTGCATATTTTGTGTTGATTGGGGTGGGAGAAACTTCAAACATAAGTTAAGAAGCATCGAGAGGAGCATGCAAACCGCCTTATTATCATGGGTGCACACATAATAATAACGCGTGGTGCATGCAAATCCCAATGAGGCTTAACGAGTGTAAGAGGGGTTCTTCCCTGTTTGTGTATGGTGTTTATGCTTCTATTTTATTTGATTCGGGTGCCGATTGGAGTTATGTGTCTACGGGGTTCAGTAGTCGTCTAGGATTGAGTCCTACGCCTCTTGTTGTTAAGCATGTAGTGGAAATAGCAAATGGTAAAACTATTGAAGCGTCTCATGTCCTCATGGGTTGCAAGTTAGATCTCTTAGGTCAAGTATTTGACATTGACCTACTCCCTGTCACTCTCGGAAGCTTCGATGTAGTTGTTGGAATGGATTGGTTATCCAAATATCAGGCGGAAATTCTCTGCAAGGAGAAAGTCGTTCGTATTCCTCTTGCTAGTGGTGAATCTTTATCGGTTCAGGGTCATCGTAGCGGTGCTACAGTAGGTATTATCTCAGCCATGAAGGCTCTAAGTTGTCTACGTAAGGGCTATCCTTCCCTCTTGGCCCTTATTACTGACTCTCAGACTGACGAGAGGAAACTCGAAGACCTTCCTGTTGTTCGAGAGTTTCCTGATGTTTTTCCTGAAGAGCTCCCTGGTTTACCTCCACATCGTCAGGTGGAATTTCAGATTGAACTCCAGCCAGGAGCAGCACCGATTGCTCGTGCTCCATACCGTCTTGCACTAGGAGAGTTGCAAGAATTATCGAATCAACTTCAAGAGTTACTAGACAGGGGTTTCATTCGTCCTAGCTCTTCTCCTTGGGGAGCCCCTGTATTATTTGTGAAGAAGAAGGACGAGTCTTTTCGTATGTGCATCGACTATCGCGAGCTCAACAAGGTGACAATCAAAAACCGCTACCCTTTACCACGCATTGACGACTTGTTTGACCAGTTGCAAGGGTCAAGTTTTTATTCTAAGATCGACTTAAGGTCGGGCTATCATCAAGTACGAGTCAGGGAGGAGGATGTTCCAAAAACGGCTTTTCGAACGCGGTATGGCCACTACGAGTTTTTGGTTATGCCGTTTGGGATGACTAATGCACCAGCGGTCTTCATGGACCTCATGAACCGCGTGTGCAAACCGTACCTCGACGATTTCGTTATTGTTTTCATCCACGACATCTTAATCTACTCCAAGAGCGAGAAGGACCATGAGCGACATCTACGGCTTATCTTGGAGCTCCTGAGGAAGGAGCAACTTTACGCGAAGTTTTCTAAGTGTGACTTCTGGATTCGAGAAGTACATTTTCTTGGGCATATTGTTAACGAAAAGGGGATACACGTGGATCCTGCTAAGATCGATGCTATTAGGAATTGGGCGGCACCGAAGAATCCTTCGGAGGTGCGACAATTTCTTGGTCTTGCAGGATACTATCGTCGGTTCATTCAGGATTTCTCAAAGATCGCTCAACCTCTTACCTCCTTGACGCAAAAGAACGTAGTTTATTCTTGGAGAGCGAAGCAGGAGGATGCTTTCCAACTTTTGAAGCAGAAATTATGCAGCGCACCGATCTTCTCTTTACCAGAGGGTACGGAAGATTTTGTGGTTTATTGTGATGCATCGATTCAGGGTCTTGGTTGTGTGTTGATGCAGCGCGGCAAAGTGATAGCATATGCTTCTCGACAGTTGAAGGTACACGAGAGGAATTATACGACTCACGACTTGGAGTTAGGAGCTGTGGTATTCGCGTTGAAGATCTGGAGGCACTATCTGTACGGTACCAAATGCACCATCTACACCGATCACAGAAGCCTTCAGCATATCTTCGACCAGAAGGAATTGAATATGCGGCAACGTCGTTGGGTCGAGCTTTTTAATGATTATGAGTGTGCTATCAAGTATCATCCGGGTAAAGCTAATGTTGTGGCTGATGCCCTTAGTCGCAAGGAACCGAAACAGAAGCGTGTTCGTGCCCTACAGCTTACTATTCACTCTGATTTACCTGCCCGGATTTGTTCAGCTCAGATTGAAGCGTTAAAGGAAGAAAATATCGAAGCCAAGGGATTACGAGGGCTACACAAGAAGAAGTTCGAGCAACGGTCTGACAATATCTACTACTTCATGGAACGGATATGGGTTCCTTCATTTGGTGATCTTCGGGAACTTGTGATGGACGAAGCTCACAAGTCACGATATTCTATTCATCCAGGGTCGGATAAGATGTACCAGGACCTCAAGGTTTTGTATTGGTGGCCGAACATGAAAGCTATTATTGCCACCTACGTGAGTAAGTGTTTGACCTGTGCTAGGATCAAAGCAGAGTACCAGAAGCCTTCGGGACCACTTCAGCAGCCAGAGATACCTATGTGGAAATGGGAACAGATCGCTATGGATTTTGTTACGGGGTTACCTAGAACACAGGATGGGAACGATACTATATGGGTGATTGTCGACCGTCTCACAAAGTCAGCACATTTCCTAGCAATCAAGGAGACAGATAAGTATTCGCAGCTCGCAGCAGTGTACCTTAAAGAGGTGGTTTCTCGGCACCCTGTGCCGACTTCTATTATTTCTGATCGAGATCCTCGTTTTACTTCAGAGTTATGGCAGGCCATGCATAAGTCATTCGGCTCACGTCTCGATATGAGCACGGCTTATCATCCACAGACAGATGGTCAGAGTGAGCGCACGATTCAGACACTAGAAGACATGTTGCGAGCATGCGTTATTGATTTCGGGAAAGGATGGGAAAAGCACTTGCCGTTGGTAGAGTTTTCCTACAATAACAGCTACCACACCAGTATCAAAGCGGCACCCTTTGAGGCACTGTATGGGAGGAAGTGTCGTTCACCCCTCTACTGGGCTGAGGTGGGTGATAGCCAGATCACAGGTCCTGAGATGGTACTCGAAACTTCAGATATGATCGTAAAAATCAGAGAACGTATGGCAGCTGCTCGTGACCGCCAGAAGGCCTATGCAGACAAGCGTGCCAAAGAGGTAGTGTTCGAAGTGAATGACCGCGTCATGCTGAAAATCTCACCGTGGAAAGGGGTTGTACGCTTTGGGAAGCGTGGCAAGCTGAACCCACGTTATGTTGGGCCGTTTAAAATTATGGAACGTATCGGTAAGGTGGCTTATAGGTTGGAGTTACCTACTGAGCTGGGTAATGTTCACGACGTATTCCACGTATCACAGTTAAAGAAGTGTTATGTTGACGACCCATTAGCGGTACCTTTCCAAGAGTTAAAAATCGATGACAAGCTACAGTTTATTGAAGAGCCCGTTGAGATTATGGATCGAGAGGTCAAGGTGCGTAAACATAGCCGCATTCCAATTGTGAGGGTTCGTTGGAACTCAAGACGTGGACCGGAGTTCACTTGGGAGCGCGAGGATCAGATGAAACTCAAATATCCACACCTTTTTCCTAACGACAAGCCTGAATCTGGCAAAGCTGGTGAATCTCGGGACGAGATTCCTCTTCAAGGTGGGGATGATGTGACACCTGAGCAAAATCCGCAACAATCTTGATTTCTCGTTTTACTCGTTCGTGCTTACTTGTCAAATTTCGGGACGAAATTTCTTTCAAGTTGGGGATGATGTGACAACCCAAACTTTCGAGGTCCGTGTCGTTAATCTATGCCATTTAGAATTCTGTTAAACTTAAGCGTAACGTGCAATGGTTGTGTTTATTAGTTTACACCTATGATTAGGGCTGCCTTCATTAGTCATTACATTGGATCGGTCACTTGTACCTTTGGGCCGCAAATTACTAGAGTCCAACTCTAGTTAGATCGGGATTATAATGGGCTTGTAATGAGTCAAGTGTAGGCTTGGGCTGCCTTCAAACCATGTGAAGCTGCATAGTCTTTAGTTGTTTTGCTAACCCAAGCGAGTGGGCTTAAGTCTAATTAGGATAGTTTTGACCGACCTTAACTTGTATTGCATATAATTCACGCATTATATTAGGCTATTGTTTAGGTAATAATAACTCAAAAAAATAACAAACTCATAAATTCAATCTCTTCCGTGGATTACGACTGAAGAAACCCCACCCCCCCCATCGTAATCATCAGTTAATACTTGTTGTTTGTTGTTTATGGGCCTGGCCCAGATCAATTAAAACATCCACCGCCCCAACCTCACAATTATATATAGATAACTAAACATGTATCACAATTCATAAACCCCCTGATCGCACGAAGTCAGTAGAGCCCCCTGTTCGAGATAATATCTTAGTCAATCCGATTTCTGGTTAGTAGTCCTCACCTATTGGTTGTCATATTTGTGTAATAGTGAATGATTAAATGGTATTGATATGTGTTTTTGATTAACAAAAGTGGGTGTGTATGTGCTATAAAAACATGACTGATGATATTGATCTAGTGAATTTAAACGGCTGTATGATTGAATCTGGTAGGATGTCAGGTATGTTAACTACATGAAATAGGATGTGTTGCATGATCAATAAATAACATGAAACTATTTATTGGGATGAGTTTGTCAAAGCATGTCAATGTAATCAATTAATGATGATTAATGATTTGATCATGTGACCCTAAGTGGGCGGTGCACATGTCACAAGGATCCCACCTGATTTCTGTTGTACACCACAAACGTGTAAGCCTACTTTATGCATAAATTAATTGAGAATAAATGGAATGGGTTGTGAACCAAGTCTAGTACATATTTCTGTTGCAGAAAGGTTAGTGTGGCACATTTAATTGGGTTGTAAAAGAATGATCTAACAAAACAAATTCATGACTAGAGTGGGCCGTAAAGGAGTAACAAGATTTTATGACTAAGAACCTGTTATGATGTATTGGTTAAATGGACTGAGTAATTGGGCTTGTGTTTTAAATGTATTCGTTGTGCTGGGCCGCACTACGGATTGCCACACTTAGCCGGGCCTAAAACCATGTGAGCCGCACCTTAAATTGGTTGATATAATAAACTGTCAAGAACTGTTTAGTCGGGAATACCCGTGATACGAGATTACTTGAGATCCAAATGATTATTGTATATTATGTGAGCCTGTGTTGTGAACCTACGTGAACTGTTACACCATACGTGCCATGGGATGATCAATTTGTGCTTACAACTTGTTAGAATAGTGGATTTTTGGTGCATAAATCTGATTACAGTCGGTAACTATGTTAGGATTGATTTGAGCAACTGAACACGTAATTAGTCTTACCGAGCAAACCTAAGGTGAGTCCATTGCTCTTTTCTCAAGCATGGATCCCAGTGAAGGGATAACGGGTAACGTTCCGATGAGGAATGCATGGGTAATGGGATGTTGGTTATTGTACTCAGTTTTCTATCATTGTAAGACCACTACATCTACCGGGTCGTTGCTTGTAGGGCAACGGGGGTTATTAGTTGATAGCGCTATTAGGTTTGGCACCCTCACGACGTTCGAGGAGAACGGGCGTGAACTAATTACCTTAAAACATGACCAATGCTTTGATAGAGGCATTGGGGTTGGCAATCACATATCATATGGCCATTCGGTAATCGAGTAATAACAACATCGAAACATCAAACATCATAACAACAAACAACATATCGTCTTGTAAACTATTTTACTCACATGATCGGTAACACAACTTGGTAAACAAACACAAACCTTGAACTCACCAGCGTAGTCTGACACACTTGTTTACATGCTTGTAGGTAATTATTGAAGGGACTTGGGAGCTTGCCGTCTGATGCTGCTGGAGTGGTTATGGTCATAACAAACAATTATATTGATTTGATTTTCATACATTGATACACTTATACACTTATGCTTCCGCTCAGTATTTTGGTTTTGGTTAAACTTTTCAAACGATACATTTATTTCAATTGGGTATTTCAATACATTATAACTCGTGTTTGATATGATTGGTGGCTCTTTGTTGGATCGTTACACTTCCAATAGGGACATACCCTAGGTGGTAATTTGGGGGTGTGACAACAAACCCTTCTGGTTGCTCCAAATAAATCTCCTCATTTAGATACCCATTTAGAAATGCTGTCTTTACATCCATTTGATGGATGTAAAGCCCTTTCAAAGCAGACACCGCTATCAGAGTTCTAATAGAACCTATTCTAGCCACAGGTGCATAGGTATCAAAATAGTCGATCCCTTCTCTCTGCCTATACCCTTTAGCGACTAATCTCGCTTTATAGGCAGAGATGGATCCATCTGGATGATACTTCCTTTTGAAAATCCATTTGGATCCAATAGGTTTCTTTCCCTTGGGTAGATCAGCTAACTCCCAAGTTCCATTTCCCATAATGGAATCCATTTCATCATTGACTGCCTCCTTCCACAAAGGAACATCTCTTGATGACATTGCCTCGTTGAAAGTTTTAGGATCATCATCCAAATTTACAGCAAAAATGACCTCTCTCGTCACTTTCTTTTGAGTTCCTTCAACCAGGTAAGAAAAGAAATCATCTCCATAACTTTTCTCTTTTCTAACTCTAGTACTTTTCCTTGGTTCTTCAACTATTGGTGAGGGTTGAACCCTTTTCTCATAAGTACTAGAAGTTGTGGTGCCATTTGAGTTTTCATCATCTCTAGAAAACTTGTTCTCAAAGAATTCCACATCTCTGGATTCTACAACTATACCTGATTCGTCATCCAACAATCGGTAAGATTTACTATGCGAAGCATATCCAATGAACACACTCTTGAAAGCTCGTTCTCCCAGTTTGAGTGTCTTTGGATCAGGTACGCGATAGTAAGCAAGACAACCCCAAACCCTCAAATGCTCTAGGTTTGGTTTTCTTCCTTTCCATAACTCATATGGACTCGTAGGTATCACACGACTAGTGATCCTATTATGAACATAACATGCGGTTAACACAGCTTCCCCTCACATATTACGAGGTAGACCCGATTGGTTTAACATACAGTTAGCCATCTCTACCAAGATTCAGTTCTTTCTTTCAGCCAAACCATTTTGTTGGGGAGTATATGGTGCAGTTCTCTCATGTATGATGCCTTCTTCTTCGCAGAATGCATCAAACTTTCGGTTAAAGTATTCTCCGCCTCTGTCCGAGCGAAGAATTTTAATGCGTTTCTCCTTTTGTTTTTCAACCTCAGCCTTATATATTTTGAATGCCTCAAAAGCTTCGTCTTTTGAATGCAACAAATAAACATATAAGTATCGGCTCGAGTCGTCACAGAAAGTGATAAAGTATCTCTTACCCCCACGAGTAAGAACTCCAGTCAGTTCACAAATATCTGAATGAATTAGTTCTAGTAGTGATGTATTGCGTTTAGGAACACTTGGAAAAGGTTTCTTTGTGAATTTTGATTTAACACAAGTTTCGCATTTTTCAAAGTCTTTATCATTTAATTTTAATAAACCTTTAGTTTGCATTTTTTCAATGTTTTTAATATTTGTATGAGCTAAACGTTTATGCCATAAAGAAATTGAACAAGCGATATAATCAGAAGACATAATTTCATTCAAATCAAAACCAATTGCATTACATTCACCAATACTAGAACTAACACTACCACCACTATCACTATCACTTTCATTCCCAAACCCGTCAATCACTGAAACGCCCCCTTGATCCGAATCTTCTTCTTCACCAATCCCATCTTCAGCTAAGTCAAGACGATACATTCCACCCGTGTTCTTTGCTTGACCCACATAGATGTCATTTAGAGAAAACTTCACACGGAGATTCTTGATAACCAGCTTGTAACCATTCCGATCAAACTTATCAGCAGAAACAAGACCCTTGGTGATACCAGGAACATGCAACACGTCCTGAAGAGTAACCACTTGACCATCTCTAAAGTTTAGCCGCACCGTGCCTTTACCACGAACCTCTACACGATGTCCATCAGCACATACCACCACTGTTCCTTGAGGAACAGGAGCATAAGTAAGAAACGAGCCACGATTCCCACAAACATGAACAGTGGCTCCAGAATCCAAAAACCATCCTCTACATGCCACAATGCGTGTATATTGAGAAAGCATGTTAGCTTCACCAAGACCCACATTGGCCACTAGATTGGTGACTTTCTCAACATCAATAGCACTCGTAGAACCAACCGTAGATCCAGATTTCCTCTGAGAGCACTCTCGTGCATAATGCCCTGTTTCTCCACAAACATGACATTTACCAGACCTCTTTGGTTGATGGTTGTTAGTGTGTTGTGACTTCTTGAATTCTTTCTTCTTTGGTGCTGTAAACTTCTTATTCCTTGATGATGCCCCTTTTCCCTTTTGACCAGATCCACCAGCAACATGATTCACACTCGATCCGACTTTACCTCTTTTGTCCCTGTTGCGCGTTTCCTCCTCAATTCGAAGGTGCTTCAACAGTTCATCCAAAGAGTAGTCCTCAGACTTGTGCATCATTCTCTTTGAGAAATCCTTCCAACCAGGAGGCAATTTTGCAATAATAACCCCTACTTGAAATATTTCTGGCAGCGGAATAGAAAGTGCAGTCAATTTGTTAACAAGAACTTGGAGTTCATGCACCTGCTCCAAGATTGACTTGTCATCGACCATTTGGAAGTCTAGGTACTTGGCAATAAGGTATTTGTTAGTACCTTCTTCATGAGCCTTGTACTTATCTTCCAAAGCTTTCCACAATTCTCTAGCACTTTTTATTGGCGCGTACAAGTCATAGAGACGATCCGAAAGGGAATTTTTGATGTGACCCAGGCAAAGATCTTCAGCTTCCTTACGGATAAGTCTTTGCCTTGCCAAATCTTCATTTGGGAGCTCTCCTGCTTCACCAGGAGGATCATCAGGGATTGCAGGCAAGTCAGGATCAAGGATATAGTAAAGTTTCAGCACAACTAGCATGAACTTAACCTTGTCCGCCCAGCGGGTATAGTTCTGACCATCGAATCTGTCCAACTTGACAAACTCTTGATTCATGAATCTCAGATTGGCTGTTGGTAGTTCAGAGTCCATTTATTCTGTTGATTAAAACACAAATAAAATCCTTTAAGATTGTTGAAAAAATAATTTAATCAAACAATTAATTTATTAATTATCGAGTTATCAGCCAAACCAGTTTGTTCCAAATTGAGCAAACTGATTAAAGAAAGGTAGAAGGAGACTGTCCCGTTGTCGGACGAATTAAAAGAACACGTAAATTAAAACCAACCTGGCTATTGAGATCGAAGATCCTTAAACGAGAAACTTGAACTGCACGGATGATTCCTGTCCTTAAAGGATTTTACGCGCTCGTATTGCTGTGAGCTGCAGCGTAAACTCCCAGGATTTAATGCAGAACAGATCTGGTATTCCAACAGCAATGGAAACCAGAAAACGCAGAAGCTGGAACGAAAACAGAATCACACAATTGAGAGAGAGAGAGCTGCGAATTTGAGGTGTGTGGAATAGGTTTCAGGAAGCTTTTATTTATAGGTGTGGGTTATACCATAGAATGAGAAAAATAGGGAGAGAGATAACTATCCATAACCAATTCGAATTACCTATCTCATACGAATTCGGTTACTAGATAATTATCCTTATACGAATTCGATTTACTATGGGATAACCCCCACTGTTTTCGAATCCATCCCTATCTCCTTCTTATCTCATCTCATTCGGTTTACAGATCTGACCCACCTGAAACCGAACCTTAGCTAAAAATAAAAGCTCCTCAGCTCCTAGCGACGATGCGTACGTGCGAAGTGCAAAGTGCGCCTCAAACGCGCCCATTCGCGCCTCAAACGCGACCATTCGCGAGCTCGCGGCTCGGCTCGGCTCGGCGCGCGTGTGGGCTTCACCCACTTCTCAACCCATTTACCACTTTGGAGGCCCATAAGGGGAAATCCCTTATAAACCACTCTAACTTCATTCACTCCACCAATGTGGGATGGAGGAAACATACCAACTTGTATGTTTACCTCTTTAATATTTCCAACAATCCCCCACCAAGTTGGAATGTTTCCTTTCACTTAGACTAATGATGTCACTAGGTGTCACGAAGATTAAACCCAGTTTATGTTGATAAACAAGAAGAGACAGATTAGATGGTGTCCTATGGAATTAAACCATTAACCTGATAGCCCCCTTCGGTTTACCCCCACACATCACCAGCTGACTTTGCGTTCTCACTGAGCGCGAATATGGCCATGCGCTATAAATCCTTTTCATGACCCTTTAGAAGATAAACCACTAATCTTCACTCGAGGCGGCACCACCCCTAGATCACATAGGCAAAGTTTTACATCATCCACGTTGCTTGGATGCCTCCAAAACTTTGTTAAGAGCATAAGCTCACCCTTGTTCTCGGCAACGACGTACTATCATACCTCACATGGATCTATCAAATTTGATAGTACCTTCTATCGTTAAGTGACTTCGTTGTTACCCATTAAACTTGAGAAATAGGAGCACTAAGTTCAAGTTGGGTTTCCATCACTAACGATTCTATTGTGGTTTTAGACCCATGTCTCTCGCGGTATTCACAACCAAATCTCTCGTCAGAGGTTTAGTAAATGGATCTGCCAAGTTCTTACTTGTCTTGACATAGACAACCTTGATGGTACCACTTTCAAGCAGTTGTCTCACATAATTGTGCCGAAGACCTATGTGTCTTGATCCCCCATTATACACTGCGTTGTACACTTTAGATAGTGTGGCCTCACTATCACAATACATGGGAATAGACGGCATTGGAACATCCCACAGACGGATGTCAGTAAGTAGATCTCTAATCCACTCTGCTTCCTTACCAGCCGCAGCTAGCGCTATGAGCTCAGCTTCCATAGTCGAGTGGGCAATACACGTCTGTTTCTTGCTCGCCCAAGAAACTGCTCCTCCTGCTAGAGTGAAAATCCACCCACTTGTAGATTTTGAATCATTGGTGCGATCAATCCAGCTTGCATCAGAATAACCTTCAAGTATTCTGGAAGAAGACGTGTATGTCAGTTCTAAGTTATTGGTCCTTTTCAGGTATCCAAGTACTCTACCCACTGCCTTCCAGTGTTCTGTCCCTGGATTAACAGTATACTGACTCAGTTTGCTTACAGCAAAAGCAATATCAGGACGAGTGCAGTGCGTTGCATACATCATACTTCCAATAGCACTCGCATACTCCAGTTGAGCCACTGCTCTTCCAGAGTTCACATTAAGTTTCACACTTGGATCAAACGGAGTATTAAACTCTTTAATATTTAAGTGTTGAAACTTAGTCAGAATTTTCTCTATGTAATGAGATTGACTAAGAGAAATCTGACTTCCAGTTCTCTTCACCTTGATCCCAAGAATGGTATCAACTTCTCCTAGATCTTTCATCTTAAAGTTCAAGGACAAATATTTCTTTGTTTCAGAAATACCTTCAAGGTGAGTGCTGATGATCAACATATCATCAACATAGAGACAAATCACGACTGTATAACCGGGTTCGCATTTAGTATAAATACATCTGTCAGCACTGTTGTGTCGAAACCCGAAAGCAGTCACAGTGGTGTCAAATCTCTCATGCCACTGTTTAGGAGCTTGCTTCAAACCATACAGAGATTTAAAAAGTCTACACACTTTGTTCTCTTGTCCAGGCATCACAAACCCTTCTGGTTGCTCCAAATAAATCTCCTCATTTAGATACCCATTTAGAAATGCTGTCTTTACATCCATTTGATGGATGTAAAGCCCTTTCAAAGCAGACACCGCTATCAGAGTTCTAATAGAACCTATTCTAGCCACAGGTGCATAGGTATCAAAATAGTCGATCCCTTCTCTCTGCCTATACCCTTTAGCGACTAATCTCGCTTTATAGGCAGAGATGGATCCATCTGGATGATACTTCCTTTTGAAAATCCATTTGGATCCAATAGGTTTCTTTCCCTTGGGTAGATCAGCTAACTCCCAAGTTCCATTTCCCATAATGGAATCCATTTCATCATTGACTGCCTCCTTCCACAAAGGAGCATCTCTTGATGACATTGCCTCGTTGAAAGTTTTAGGATCATCATCCAAATTTACAGCAAAAATGACCTCTCTCGTCACTTTCTTTTGAGTTCCTTCAACCAGGTAAGAAAAGAAATCATCTCCATAACTTTTCTCTTTTCTAACTCTAGTACTTTTCCTTGGTTCTTCAACTATTGGTGAGGGTTGAACCCTTTTCTCATAAGTACTAGAAGTTGTGGTGCCATTTGAGTTTTCATCATCTCTAGAAAACTTGTTCTCAAAGAATTCCACATCTCTGGATTCTACAACTATACCTGATTCGTCATCCAACAATCGGTAAGATTTACTATGCGAAGCATATCCAATGAACACACTCTTGAAAGCTCGTTCTCCCAGTTTGAGTGTCTTTGGATCAGGTACGCGATAGTAAGCAAGACAACCCCAAACCCTCAAATGCTCTAGGTTTGGTTTTCTTCCTTTCCATAACTCATATGGACTCGTAGGTATCACACGACTAGTGATCCTATTATGAACATAACATGCGGTTAACACAGCTTCCCCCACATATTACGAGGTAGACCCGATTGGTTTAACATACAGTTAGCCATCTCTACCAAGGTTCGGTTCTTTCTTTCAGCCAAACCATTTTGTTGGGGAGTATATGGTGCAGTTCTCTCATGTATGATGCCTTCTTCTTCGCAGAATGCATCAAACTTTCGGTTAAAGTATTCTCCGCCTCTGTCCGAGCGAAGAATTTTAATGCGTTTCTCCTTTTGTTTTTCAACCTCAGCCTTATATATTTTGAATGCCTCAAAAGCTTCGTCTTTTGAATGCAACAAATAAACATATAAGTATCGGCTCGAGTCGTCACAGAAAGTGATAAAGTATCTCTTACCCCCACGAGTAAGAACTCCATTCAGTTCACAAATATCTGAATGAATTAGTTCTAGTAGTGATGTATTGCGTTTAGGAACACTTGGAAAAGGTTTCTTTGTGAATTTTGATTTAACACAAGTTTCGCATTTTTCAAAGTCTTTATCATTTAATTTTAATAAACCTTTAGTTTGCATTTTTTCAATGTTTTTAATATTTGTATGAGCTAAACGTTTATGCCATAAAGAAATTGAACAAGCGATATAATCAGAAGACATAATTTCATTCAAATCAAAACCAATTGCATTACATTCACCAATACTAGAACTAACACTACCACCACTATCACTATCACTTTCATTCCCAAACCCGTCAATCACTGAAACGCCCCCTTGATCCGAATCTTCTTCTTCACCAATCCCATCTTCAGCTAAGTCAAGACGATACATTCCACCCGTGTTCTTTGCTTGACCCACATAGATGTCACTTAGAGAAAACTTCACACGGAGATTCTTGATAACCAGCTTGTAACCATTCCGATCAAACTTATCAGCAGAAACAAGACCCTTGGTGATACCAGGAACATGCAACACGTCCTGAAGAGTAACCACTTGACCATCTCTAAAGTTTAGCCGCACCGTGCCTTTACCACGAACCTCTACACGATGTCCATCAGCACATACCACCACTGTTCCTTGAGGAACAGGAGCATAAGTAAGAAACGAGCCACGATTCCCACAAACATGAACAGTGGCTCCAGAATCCAAAAACCATCCTCTACATGCCACAATGCGTGTATATTGAGAAAGCATGTTAGCTTCACCAAGACCCACATTGGCCACTAGATTGGTGACTTTCTCAACATCAATAGCACTCGTAGAACCAACCGTAGATCCAGATTTCCTCTGAGAGCACTCTCGTGCATAATGCCCTGTTTCTCCACAAACATGACATTTACCAGACCTCTTTGGTTGATGGTTGTTAGTGTGTTGTGACTTCTTGAATTCTTTCTTCTTTGGTGCTGTAAACTTCTTATTCCTTGATGATGCCCCTTTTCCCTTTTGACCAGATCCACCAGCAACATGATTCACACTCGATCCGACTTTACCTCTTTTGTCCCTGTTGCGCGTTTCCTCCTCAATTCGAAGGTGCTTCAACAGTTCATCCAAAGAGTAGTCCTCAGACTTGTGCATCATTCTCTTTGAGAAATCCTTCCAACCAGGAGGCAATTTTGCAATAATAACCCCTACTTGAAATATTTCTGGTAGCGGAATAGAAAGTGCAGTCAATTTGTTAACAAGAACTTGGAGTTCATGCACCTGCTCCAAGATTGACTTGTCATCGACCATTTGGAAGTCTAGGTACTTGGCAATAAGGTATTTGTTAGTACCTTCTTCATGAGCCTTGTACTTATCTTCCAAAGCTTTCCACAATTCTCTAGCACTTTTTATTGGCGCGTACAAGTCATAGAGACGATCCGAAAGGGAATTTTTGATGTGACCCAGGCAAAGATCTTCAGCTTCCTTACGGATAAGTCTTTGCCTTGCCAAATCTTCATTTGGGAGCTCTCCTGCTTCACCAGGAGGATCATCAGGGATTGCAGGCAAGTCAGGATCAAGGATATAGTAAAGTTTCAGCACAACTAGCATGAACTTAACCTTGTCCGCCCAGCGGGTATAGTTCTGACCATCGAATCTGTCCAACTTGACAAACTCTTGATTCATGAATCTCAGATTGGCTGTTGGTAGTTCAGAGTCCATTTATTCTGTTGATTAAAACACAAATAAAATCCTTTAAGATTGTTGAAAAAATAATTTAATCAAACAATTAATTTATTAATTATCGAGTTATCAGCCAAACCAGTTTGTTCCAACTTGAGCAAACTGATTAAAGAAAGGTAGAAGGAGACTGTCCCGTTTTCGGACGAATTAAAAGAACACGTAAATTAAAACCAACCTGGCTATTGAGATCGAAGATCCTTAAACGAGAAACTTGAACTGCACGGATGATTCCTGTCCTTAAAGGATTTTACGCGCTCGTATTGCTGTGAGCTGCAGCGTAAACTCCCAGGATTTAATGCAGAACAGATCTGGTATTCCAACAGCAATGGAAACCAGAAAACGCAGAAGCTGGAACGAAAACAGAATCACACAATTGAGAGAGAGAGAGCTGCGAATTTGAGGTGTGTGGAATAGGTTTCAGGAAGCTTTTATTTATAGGTGTGGGTTATACCAGAGAATGAGAAAAATAGGGAGAGAGATAACTATCCATAACCAATTCGAATTACCTATCTCATACGAATTCGGTTACTAGATAATTATCCTTATACGAATTCGATTTACTATGGGATAACCCCCACTGTTTTCGAATCCATCCCTATCTCCTTCTTATCTCATCTCATTCGGTTTACAGATCTGACCCACCTGAAACCGAACCTTAGCTAAAAATAAAAGCTCCTCAGCTCCTAGCGACGATGCGTACGTGCGAAGTGCAAAGTGCGCCTCAAACGCGCCCATTCGCGCCTCAAACGCGACCATTCGCGAGCTCGCGGCTCGGCTCGGCTCGGCGCGCGTGTGGGCTTCACCCACTTCTCAACCCATTTACCACTTTGGAGGCCCATAAGGGGAAATCCCTTATAAACCACTCTAACTTCATTCACTCCACCAATGTGGGATGGAGGAAACATACCAACTTGTATGTTTACCTCTTTAATATTTCCAACAATCCCCCACCAAGTTGGAATGTTTCCTTTCACTTAGACTAATGATGTCACTAGGTGTCACGAAGATTAAACCCAGTTTATGTTGATAAACAAGAAGAGACAGATTAGATGGTGTCCTATGGAATTAAACCATTAACCTGATAGCCCCCTTCGGTTTACCCCCACACATCACCAGCTGACTTTGCGTTCTCACTGAGCGCGAATATGGCCATGCGCTATAAATCCTTTTCATGACCCTTTAGAAGATAAACCACTAATCTTCACTCGAGGCGGCACCACCCCTAGATCATATAGGCAAAGTTTTACATCATCCACGTTGCTTGGATGCCTCCAAAACTTTGTTAAGAGCATAAGCTCACCCTTGTTCTCGGCAACGACGTACTATCATACCTCACATGGATCTATCAAATTTGATAGTACCTTCTATCGTTAAGTGACTTCGTTGTTACCCATTAAACTTGAGAAATAGGAGCACTAAGTTCAAGTTGGGTTTCCATCACTAACGATTCTATTGTGGTTTTAGACCCATGTCTCTCGCGGTATTCACAACCAAATCTCTCGTCAGAGGTTTAGTAAATGGATCTGCCATGTTCTTACTTGTCTTGACATAGACAACCTTGATGGTACCACTTTCAAGCAGTTGTCTCACATAATTGTGCCGAAGACCTATGTGTCTTGATCCCCCATTATACACTGCGTTGTACACTTTAGATAGTGTGGCCTCACTATCACAATACATGGGAATAGACGGCATTGGAACATCCCACAGACGGATGTCAGTAAGTAGATCTCTAATCCACTCTGCTTCCTTACCAGCCGCAGCTAGCGCTATGAGCTCAGCTTCCATAGTCGAGTGGGCAATACACGTCTGTTTCTTGCTCGCCCAAGAAACTGCTCCTCCTGCTAGAGTGAAAATCCACCCACTTGTAGATTTTGAATCATTGGTGCGATCAATCCAGCTTGCATCAGAATAACCTTCAAGTATTCTGGAAGAAGACGTGTATGTCAGTTCTAAGTTACTGGTCCTTTTCAGGTATCCAAGTACTCTACCCACTGCCTTCCAGTGTTCTGTCCCTGGATTAACAGTATACTGACTCAGTTTGCTTACAGCAAAAGCAATATCAGGACGAGTGCAGTGCGTTGCATACATCATACTTCCAATAGCACTCGCATACTCCAGTTGAGCCACTGCTCTTCCAGAGTTCACATTAAGTTTCACACTTGGATCAAACGGAGTATTAAACTCTTTAATATTTAAGTGTTGAAACTTAGTCAGAATTTTCTCTATGTAATGAGATTGACTAAGAGAAATCTGACTTCCAGTTCTCTTCACCTTGATCCCAAGAATGGTATCAACTTCTCCTAGATCTTTCATCTTAAAGTTCAAGGACAAATATTTCTTTGTTTCAGAAATACCTTCAAGGTGAGTGCTGATGATCAACATATCATCAACATAGAGACAAATCACGACTGTATAACCGGGTTCGCATTTAGTATAAATACATCTGTCAGCACTGTTGTGTCGAAACCCGAAAGCAGTCACAGTGGTGTCAAATCTCTCATGCCACTGTTTAGGAGCTTGCTTCAAACCATACAGAGATTTAATAAGTCTACACACTTTGTTCTCTTGTCCAGGCATCACAAACCCTTCTGGTTGCTCCAAATAAATCTCCTCATTTAGATACCCATTTAGAAATGCTGTCTTTACATCCATTTGATGGATGTAAAGCCCTTTCAAAGCAGACACCGCTATCAGAGTTCTAATAGAACCTATTCTAGCCACAGGTGCATAGGTATCAAAATAGTCGATCCCTTCTCTCTGCCTATACCCTTTAGCGACTAATCTCGCTTTATAGGCAGAGATGGATCCATCTGGATGATACTTCCTTTTGAAAATCCATTTGGATCCAATAGGTTTCTTTCCCTTGGGTAGATCAGCTAACTCCCAAGTTCCATTTCCCATAATGGAATCCATTTCATCATTGACTGCCTCCTTCCACAAAGGAGCATCTCTTGATGACATTGCCTCGTTGAAAGTTTTAGGATCATCATCCAAATTTACAGCAAAAATGACCTCTCTCGTCACTTTCTTTTGAGTTCCTTCAACCAGGTAAGAAAAGAAATCATCTCCATAACTTTTCTCTTTTCTAACTCTAGTACTTTTCCTTGGTTCTTCAACTATTGGTGAGGGTTGAACCCTTTTCTCATAAGTACTAGAAGTTGTGGTGCCATTTGAGTTTTCATCATCTCTAGAAAACTTGTTCTCAAAGAATTCCACATCTCTGGATTCTACAACTATACCTGATTTGTCATCCAACAATCGGTAAGATTTACTATGCGAAGCATATCCAATGAACACACTCTTGAAAGCTCGTTCTCCCAGTTTGAGTGTCTTTGGATCAGGTACGCGATAGTAAGCAAGACAACCCCAAACCCTCAAATGCTCTAGGTTTGGTTTTCTTCCTTTCCATAACTCATATGGACTCGTAGGTATCACACGACTAGTGATCCTATTATGAACATAACATGCGGTTAACACAGCTTCCCCCCACATATTACGAGGTAGACCCGATTGGTTTAACATACAGTTAGCCATCTCTACCAAGGTTCGGTTCTTTCTTTCAGCCAAACCATTTTGTTGGGGAGTATATGGTGCAGTTCTCTCATGTATGATGCCTTCTTCTTCGCAGAATGCATCAAACTTTCGGTTAAAGTATTCTCCGCCTCTGTCCGAGCGAAGAATTTTAATGCGTTTCTCCTTTTGTTTTTCAACCTCAGCCTTATATATTTTGAATGCCTCAAAAGCTTCGTCTTTTGAATGCAACAAATAAACATATAAGTATCGGCTCGAGTCGTCACAGAAAGTGATAAAGTATCTCTTACCCCCACGAGTAAGAACTCCATTCAGTTCACAAATATCTGAATGAATTAGTTCTAGTAGTGATGTATTGCGTTTAGGAACACTTGGAAAAGGTTTCTTTGTGAATTTTGATTTAACACAAGTTTCGCATTTTTCAAAGTCTTTATCATTTAATTTTAATAAACCTTTAGTTTGCATTTTTTCAGTGTTTTTAATATTTGTATGAGCTAAACGTTTATGCCATAAAGAAATTGAACAAGCGATATAATCAGAAGACATAATTTCATTCAAATCAAAACCAATTGCATTACATTCACCAATACTAGAACTAACACTACCACCACTATCACTATCACTTTCATTCCCAAACCCGTCAATCACTGAAACGCCCCCTTGATCCGAATCTTCTTCTTCACCAATCCCATCTTCAGCTAAGTCAAGACGATACATTCCACCCGTGTTCTTTGCTTGACCCACATAGATGTCATTTAGAGAAAACTTCACACGGAGATTCTTGATAACCAGCTTGTAACCATTCCGATCAAACTTATCAGCAGAAACAAGACCCTTGGTGATACCAGGAACATGCAACACGTCCTGAAGAGTAACCACTTGACCATCTCTAAAGTTTAGCCGCACCGTGCCTTTACCACGAACCTCTACACGATGTCCATCAGCACATACCACCACTGTTCCTTGAGGAACAGGAGCATAAGTAAGAAATGAGCCACGATTCCCACAAACATGAACAGTGGCTCCAGAATCCAAAAACCATCCTCTACATGCCACAATGCGTGTATATTGAGAAAGCATGTTAGCTTCACCAAGACCCACATTGGCCACTAGATTGGTGACTTTCTCAACATCAATAGCACTCGTAGAACCAACCGTAGATCCAGATTTCCTCTGAGAGCACTCTCGTGCATAATGCCCTGTTTCTCCACAAACATGACATTTACCAGACCTCTTTGGTTGATGGTTGTTAGTGTGTTGTGACTTCTTGAATTCTTTCTTCTTTGGTGCTGTAAACTTCTTATTCCTTGATGATGCCCCTTTTCCCTTTTGACCAGATCCACCAGCAACATGATTCACACTCGATCTGACTTTACCTCTTTTGTCCCTGTTGCGCGTTTCCTCCTCAATTCGAAGGTGCTTCAACAGTTCATCCAAAGAGTAGTCCTCAGACTTGTGCATCATTCTCTTTGAGAAATCCTTCCAACCAGGAGGCAATTTTGCAATAATAACCCCTACTTGAAATATTTCTGGTAGCGGAATAGAAAGTGCAGTCAATTTGTTAACAAGAACTTGGAGTTCATGCACCTGCTCCAAGATTGACTTGTCATCGACCATTTGGAAGTCTAGGTACTTGGCAATAAGGTATTTGTTAGTACCTTCTTCATGAGCCTTGTACTTATCTTCCAAAGCTTTCCACAATTCTCTAGCACTTTTTATTGGCGCGTACAAGTCATAGAGACGATCCGAAAGGGAATTTTTGATGTGACCCAGGCAAAGATCTTCAGCTTCCTTACGGATAAGTCTTTGCCTTGCCAAATCTTCATTTGGGAGCTCTCCTGCTTCACCAGGAGGATCATCAGGGATTGCAGGCAAGTCAGGATCAAGGATATAGTAAAGTTTCAGCACAACTAGCATGAACTTAACCTTGTCCGCCCAGCGGGTATAGTTCTGACCATCGAATCTGTCCAACTTGACAAACTCTTGATTCATGAATCTCAGATTGGCTGTTGGTAGTTCAGAGTCCATTTATTCTGTTGATTAAAACACAAATAAAATCCTTTAAGATTGTTGAAAAAATAATTTAATCAAACAATTAATTTATTAATTATCGAGTTATCAGCCAAACCAGTTTGTTCCAACTTGAGCAAACTGATTAAAGAAAGGTAGAAGGAGACTGTCCCGTTTTCGGACGAATTAAAAGAACACGTAAATTAAAACCAACCTGGCTATTGAGATCGAAGATCCTTAAACGAGAAACTTGAACTGCACGGATGATTCCTGTCCTTAAAGGATTTTACGCGCTCGTATTGCTGTGAGCTGCAGCGTAAACTCCCAGGATTTAATGCAGAACAGATCTGGTATTCCAACAGCAATGGAAACCAGAAAACGCAGAAGCTGGAACGAAAACAGAATCACACAATTGAGAGAGAGAGAGCTGCGAATTTGAGGTGTGTGGAATAGGTTTCAGGAAGCTTTTATTTATAGGTGTGGGTTATACCAGAGAATGAGAAAAATAGGGAGAGAGATAACTATCCATAACCAATTCGAATTACCTATCTCATACGAATTTGGTTACTAGATAATTATCCTTATACGAATTCGATTTACTATGGGATAACCCCCACTGTTTTCGAATCCATCCCTATCTCCTTCTTATCTCATATCATTCGGTTTACAGATCTTACGTGCGAAGTGCAAAGTGCGCCTCAAACGCGCCCATTCGCGAGCTCGCGGCTCGGCTCGGCTCGGCGCGCGTGTGGGCTTCACCCACTTCTCAACCCATTTACCACTTTGGAGGCCCATAAGGGGAAATCCCTTATAAACCACTCTAACTTCATTCACTCCACCAATGTGGGATGGAGGAAACATACCAACTTGTATGTTTACCTCTTTAATATTTCCAACAGTGTTTGCAAGACATAAGAAGCAAACTAAATCCAATAGTGTAGTGATGCGCAAAAAAAGGTAAAGTATACATACATAAAAAGAACCTCTACAACTGGTTGAGAACACGGGAATAACATTTGGGTAGCTTTCCCATGGTCAAAGTCCAACCTTCTTTCTTTCTTAGCAGATTTAAGTGGGTTTTAAAGCCATGTATAAAATTTCCAGAAATCCTTAAACACAAAACCTATCATCATCATCAACATACGTAGTTTGCGGCCATGGAGGCTCAAATCCATTACCCTCTTTAGAAAATTCAAAGTGGAAAGAATACAGAAAGCCTTTGATGTTTAGAGAGAGAGAAGATCTTCTGTTGTTTTACAGTGAGAAATAAAAGAGTGTGACCTTGTCACCTTGATAAAGATGATAGAAAGAGATGACATTAAAAAGAGACATGCCGCATGCGTAAAGGAAAACCACGTGTATGCTCACAAAAGGAAGTACCAGACACAATGTACAATGTAGACGAAGATCACTTGTGTAGAAGTCAAGATAAAGGAGGGGTCATTTAAGGAAAATGCACCCACTTTTGCTTTTAAGATAGTTATAAATGAAAGATGATGGGTTTTTTGATCAGACGGTTGAGGGGAGATCTGTGTGGATGCAATTCATGATGAAGGTGGGTTTTTGTAATTATCTGTATTGTTTAATCCATATAACACTATATACTTTATTCAAACAACCAACAAAAGCCCTGTTACCCGGCTAAACCCAATGACAAAAATCAACCCATGCCCACAAATGCAAAGTGCGTGATCCGGCCCATCACCATTCGAGACTCGAACTCGAACTTATGATCTCTACATTAGGAGGTTTTGAGGCTGCCAAAATGCTAATGCATCACAAGTTCATTAGCAATTTTACATTCACTTTAATAGAAAATTTTAATTCTCATCCAATCCAAGGATCCTTATAACAGAAGTATATATGTAATTTTCAAAGCTTAAGGACAAAATATGCAAATACCACATAAACCATCCTAGTAACTTTTCTGAACGGATTTTTGATAAAAGAAAGACCCAATACAACACAGGATACATATTTACCCAAGTAAATTCAAGCTAGCTCCCTATTTGCTTGGTAAGTTGAATTGCCTCTGGTAGCTCCACTGCAGATTCTTCATGTTGGATCCGCTCCACAACCATAAGAAACCAACTGATTTGATTTCTCCAAATATCCCTGCAATAAGCGGTTGTTTCCCGGAAAACATTAATCCATTACGACTCTCTATATAGACCATTTGAATAACTAGGCATGTAAATGAACCGAACGAACACAAACATAGGCATGTTCGTGTTCGTTCATTTAATTTAACCGAACACGAACACGAACTCGAACATATAATCGAACACATTTTTTTGTTCATGTTTGTTCATTAAGAAAACGGGCATGTTCGTGTTCGTTTATATGTTTGTTCGTTTAAAGTCTAAACGAACAGTTCACAAACATAAACGAACACAAACGAACATAAACAGATAAAAAATTAACTGAATATATTTGAATAAACATTAACAAGCATAAATTAACATGATAAAAAAAACATAAACGAACACAAATGAACGTAATTGAATAAATATAAACAAACACGATTTAACATTAGTGAACACAAACAAACAAGTCTAATATATTATAGTTCATCCGAAAACACATCTAAGTTAGGGTTCATGATACTAAATTTAAGTAGTTTTTTTTTATATAAATATTAAGTAAGTGATCAGCTACGATCTAAGAAAAATTTTAAAATTTCTTTTTTTATTACTAGAAAACTTAATTACTAATTAGTTATATTTATATAAGTAGTTAAAAAACCTAATATTTATATAAACATAACTATTTATGTATTTACTAAAATATAAACAAACATAAACGAACGTAAATAAACGAACATTCACGAACATAAATGAAGGAACATAAACGAACGTTCATGAACATAAACGAACGAACACAAGGTATTTTCATGTTCGTTCATTTAATTAAACGAACATAATTTCTTGTTCGTGTTCGTTTGTTTATTAAATAAACGAACATAAACGAACTTCCCGCCGAACAAGTTCATGAACAGTTCATGAACGTTCGGTTCGTTTACAAGCCTATAAATAACTAATTTTAAAATTTATTTGATGACACACATATAGCGTTAGGTAGTGTTTGGTATGTAGGAATGAGAGAGGGAATGGAATGGACTATTACGGGGGAATAGAAAAAAGTATGTTTGGTTGGTCAAGGTAATGGAATCACTCATTACATATGGCATTCCGTTCCCTCAAACTCATTCCATCCGCACCCCTTATTTTTTTTCCATTCCATTCCCTCTCCCACCTTCATCACCAACACCTCCCACTATCTCCACTTCCACCACTAGCCACCCACAAATGCCACCACCACCCGCTGTCGCCACCTTACGCCGTCGACCACCGGGGCCGCCATCCGTTGTGTCACCGCCGACCACCGCCACCCATCGCCATCAAACATCGGCGCCACCTCCACCACCCGCTGCCGCAACCACCCCCTCCGCCACCGAACATTGGCACCAACGCCACCATCAACCACTAAACACCACCGATCACCATCACCACAACCTACCACCGTCGCCACCCTCGGCCACCGAACACCGGCGCCACCACCGACCAGCACCACTCACACCGCCCACCCGCCGCCACCACCCTTAGCCACAACATTGGCACCACTTTTGACCATCGCCACCCTCCGCCACCGAACACCAGCATCACTACTGCCACTAACACCACCGTTGCCACCAACCGCCGCCTCCACCCACCGCCGCCATCGACTACCGCCATCCAAAGTACTTGTCACTCGACGGATCTGTGACTATGGTCATATCACCCATTGGCTAACCCTTTGTCCAATGGTGAAGTAATATCAAGTAATGTATATAAAACCCCATAATACCGGCAGTAATTGTAGAATACAAAGGCTCGATCAATGTAAGTAAAACTGAAAAACATTTAAGGTTTTGCAAAGCAATTTGGTAAAAAGAGAGAATGACTCACTTTGTAAACTTAGGTTTTACTATAAGCTTCCTGGTAATATTTTCTGATGATTTTCTTGAGTTCCTATTAAAAACATACAATGCACGCGTGTTAGTATACTAACCTGTCACACCCCCAAGATCCACCTGCGGAGTATCACCGCTTGGGAGCGTGACTGACTAGGATCAAGCCACCAATCATATTGAACATGTAATTAATATCAAGTAAAATAAATGTAAACCAAACATCCAATACGATAGGTGTTCAAAACATAATCATAGTTTCAAAGTATAGCGGAAGCATAGTAAGTAACCCAACATAGTTAATAGTTTTAAATGTCATAACGGTTCAACGTAGTAATCACGATCCTTGTCCACAACGACCGCGCCTCCAGTGCAAGCTCCATAAGTACCTAAGGTCCTGCAAGGCATGCAGCAACGAGTCAACAACTAGTTGAGCGAGTTCACAGTTAACAGTTCAGTAATAGTATAGTGTGAGTAGTAGTATGTTCGTTCGTTATGTCATGTATCGTATTAGTTTCCATCGCGGCCTCCCAGGCAGGTATGCAAAGATATTAGGGGATGTTCATCCCGAGTATTCTAGACTAGGTTTACCTGTATCGCGGCCTACCAGGCAGGTGTGCGAAGATTAGCAAATTTCAGTTCGCGGCCTTCCAAAGGCAGGTGTGCGAAGTCAGTCATAATATCGCGGCCAACCCTTGGCAGGTGTGCGAAGATCAGTTCAATAAGTGTTACTAGTCTAGTCGTATTCTTATCGTTAGGTTCTATCAACTGAGTACGTACAATAAAGTAATCCAATCCCATTCCCACCCTGGGAATCCCATGCCTTGGCTGTGTGAACTCACCTTGGTTTGCTCGGTATGTTATTGCTTCTAAGGTTAGTTAAATGTATAGGTCTGCTACACACGACCTAGGATGCATTGCACGTGATTCGATGTAAGTGTTACATTCAAGTAGGGTTTACATGTTACTTATGTCTAAACAGTTGTGATCTGTGTGAGGGTTGTGTACAGAATGAGATGATAAGAATTGTTCGCACATATAAGATCATGTAGTACCATTCAATAGCATATAGTCACATATAGTGCATGCAGTAAGCTTTAACTGTTTGTCCTAAACTCAGACTACCCATCAATTATAAAGTTCAGACAACATCATTCAAATCGTGTGCTCATCATCATCAAATTCGTTATTGATTATTAGCAGTTTAATATAATCATTTTCTGCATGCATATCATGAAACCATATATATATCATTCAGTATTCGATCATCAGAACAATCAAATCATCATTCTAAATGCAATACATCAATAATAAATTATGAACCTCGGACCAAGAGTTGTTGTAAAGGTCAGACAAGATGTTCCCAACACCACCAAAAAGTCGGACTAAGGAGCTCCCCCCCTTTAAACTCGGACAGGGGAGTCTCCTTACAAAACTCGAACAAAGAGAGGGGGAAGAGAGGTTCAAAACTCGGACTTGAGGTGTGGGAGGGTTAAAAGTCGGACAAGGGAAATTCCTATCAAAAATTCGGACCAAGTGAGGAGGGGTTAAAACTCGGACCACCTCCTTGAGTCCAAACAAAGTCGGACCACCTCCTTTTTAAGCAAAACTCGGACACCACATGCCTTGATAAAAAAAAGTCGGATATCCCCTTCTGTAAAGAATCTCGGACCCCCTTAGCTTTGTTTGAAACTCGGACCTCTACAAGCTTAGAGGTCGGACATGCTTTTGTTTTAAAAATTCGAGCCATATGTTTATAACAGGAACTCGGATCTAAATGTTTTCATTGCAAACTCAGACAAAACATATGTTTATAAACTTTGGACCTTTATGCATTACCCAAAACTCAGACAAGAGCATCCAATAAAACTCTGACTAACAGCAACATACATACAAATGATCAAGTTCGACATGATTATATCAGTTACGTTCTTATATTCATCCAGTTACGTTCACATACAATCAAAACCCTAATTCACATTACAGAAATCATAGGCAGTCAATCGATGATTACAATAACTATCACAAAACGAACGATCCATCAAGCATACAATTAATCATCATCGTCATCACAGTAATTCCGAATCAAATCAATAATCACAGCCTATCACATGAAGAACTAGGGTTTTAACATCAATCAACCAATCAACAATTTATCATAAACAATGATTAAACAATTACCTTGATTCGATTCTAGATGGATTGGCAATCAAACTTGATGCAAAAGACTTGTGAAACCAAGAAGGATGAGGAGATGGTTGTAGAGAGGATTAGAGGAGGTGAAAGTACGTGTTTTGATTCTTTGTGAATGATTAGTGAATGATTAGGGAAGGGGATTAGGGTTATGAGTTGTTAAGGTTTTACTATTAACCCTAAACACCCTTAAGTATTATTTATTACAGTTTCAACACCACATTCCATTATTTGTCAAATCTTTCACAAGTAACACATAACCATGCACAACCACAAAACACTTTATTGTAACAAAACGTATACAATTCCATAGCAACTAATTATGCAATTAATCAACTAAACAAGACAATAACGTGCAATAAATGCGAAATAGAATCTTGGAAATTCGAGTTGTCACATTATCCCCAACTTAAAAGAAATTTCGTCCTGAAATTTGGTACGCACTCACTGAGGAAGCTAGGTAAGCTGTATTGTTCACTGGTTTTCCTGGGGTGTCACATCATCCCCCCGTTGATTTGGAATTTCATCCCGAAATTCCGCAGTAGTAGCTTCAGTCTCAGTAGTGGATGCATTGGTTCCGAATAACTGGGGGTACTTTTCTTTCATTTGGTCTTCGCGTTCCCATGTGTACTCTGGGCCACGTCGGGAGTTCCAACGAACTCGAACAGGAGGGATTCTCTTGTGTTTGAGGACCTTAACATCCCGGTCCGTGATTTCAACTGGTTCCTCGACGAACTGCAACCGCTCATCGATAGTGAGTTCCTTAAAAGGAACTATGAGGGTCTCATCTGACAGGCACTTCTTCAGATTCGACACGTGAAATACATTGTGAACTGCACCGAGTTCAGCTGGTAGGTTCAGTCTGTAGGCTACTGGGCCTATTCTTTCAGTGATTTCGAACGGTCCAACATACCGTGGATTGAGTTTGCCTCGTTTACCAAAACGAACCACACCCTTCCAGGGTGAGACTTTTAGTAAAACCCGGTCCCCGACCTGAAATTCCAATGGCTTCTTACGCTTATCCGCGTAGGCTTTCTGACGGTCGCGTGCTGCCGCCATGCGTTGTCGTATCTGTGTAATCTTTTCTGTGGCGTCCACTACAATTTCTGGACCCGTAATCTGACTATCCCCCACCTCTGCCCAACAGAGAGGTGACCGGCATTTACGTCCGTACAATGCCTCGAATGGAGCGGCTTGTATGCTGGTATGATAACTGTTATTATACGAAAACTCCACTAACGGGAGATGCTTTTCCCAGCCGTTGCCGAAATCGATAACACATGCTCGAAGCATGTCTTCTAGAGTTTGAATCGTTCGCTCAGACTGCCCATCCGTCTGAGGGTGATACGCTGTGCTCATGTCTAAACGTGAGCCAAAAGATTTGTGCATCGCTTGCCATAGCTCTGACGTGAATCGTGCGTCCCGATCCGAAATGATGGAGGTGGGCACCCCGTGCCTCGAAACAACTTCTTTAAGATAGATGTCTGCGAGAGTGGAGAACTTATCCGTTTCCTTTATAGCCAGGTAGTGTGCAGACTTGGTGAGTCGATCCACGATCACCCATATAGTATCATTCCCACGCTGGGATCTGGGTAGGCCTGTAACAAAATCCATGGAAATCTCTTCCCATTTCCACTGTGGTATCCTGGGTTGTTGAAGTAGGCCCGCTGGTTTCTGATACTCCACTTTGACCTTGGCACATGTCAAACACTTGCCGACGTAAGTAGCGATGTGGGCTTTCATGCTAGGCCACCAATATGTTGTTTTGATGTCGTGGTACATTTTATCCGACCCTGGATGTACCGAGTAGCGAGACTTGTGAGCTTCGTCCATTACAAGCTCTCGTAAACCGCCATAAAGTGGGACCCAAATACGCCCCGTTACATAGTAGGCGCCGTCTTCCTTTTGTTCCATTCGTTGCCTTGAACCGCGTAAGGCTTCAGCCATGACGTTTTCGGGTTTCAATGCTTCTATCTGAGCAGCTCGTATCTGTGCAGGAAGACTGGACTGAATAGTAAGCTGTAGCGCTCGCACGCGCTTAGGTAGGGTGTCCTTTCGACTGAGGGCGTCGGCCACAACATTGGCCTTGCCTGGATGATACTTGATGACGCATTCGTAGTCGTTCAGTAGTTCAACCCATCTCCGTTGACGCATGTTCAAATCCTTTTGCTTAAGAATATGCTCGAGACTCCTGTGATCGGTGTAAATCGTGCACCTGGTACCGTACAGGTAGTGCCGCCATATCTTAAGCGCGAAAACAACAGCTCCCAGCTCTAAATCGTGCGTCGTGTAGTTCCGTTCATGAATCTTGAGTTGTCGCGAAGCGTAAGCAATAACCTTATCCCGTTGCATCAATACGCAACCAAGACCCTGTATCGATGCGTCACAATAAACCACGAAGTCATCTGTGCCCTCCGACAATGAGAGAATAGGTGCACTGCAAAGCCTATCCTTTAGGTACTGAAAAGCGGTCTCTTGTGAATCTCCCCAACGGTAGGTGACACCTTTCTGTGTCAGCATAGTAAGCGGCTGCGCGATCTTCGAAAAGTCTTTAATGAATCGTCTGTAATATCCCGCCAAACCCAAGAATTGGCGTATTTCCGTCGGTGTACGCGGTGCAGGCCAGTTCTTGATCGAATCCACCTTGGATGGATCGACGTGAATCCCATCCCTGTTCACCACATGGCCTAAGAAGTGGACTTCACGAAGCCAGAAGTCGCATTTTGAAAACTTTGCGTACAGTTGCTCCTTTCGAAGAAGTTCCAAGATAAGACGTAAGTGCTGCTCGTGTTCCTCCTGACTCTTGGAGTAGATCAGAATGTCGTCGATGAAGACAATGACGAACTTGTCAAGATAGGGTTTGCACACCCTGTTCATAAGATCCATGAAGACTGCAGGCGCGTTCGTAAGCCTGAAAGGCATGACTAGAAACTCGTAATGGCCGTAGCGAGTTCTGAATGCTGTCTTGGAGACGTCCTCATCCCGGACTCTCAGCTGATGGTAACCTGACCTCAAGTCTATCTTGGAGTAATAACACGACCCTTGCAACTAGTCGAATAAGTCGTCTATGCGCGGAAGAGGATAACGGTTCTTCACCGTCACCTTGTTCAGTTCGCGGTAGTCGATGCACATTCTGAACGTACCGTCTTTCTTTTTCACAAATAACACTGGAGCTCCCCAAGGCGAAGAGCTTGGACGAATAAAGCCCTTTTCCAAGAGCTCTTGTAGCTGCTTCGACAATTCTTCCAGTTCGGTTGGAGCTAAACGATACGGTGCACGGGCTATTGGTGCTGCTCCAGGAGCTAACTCAATCTGGAATTCGACTTGACGATGAGGCGGTAAACCGGGTAAATCTTCAGGAAACACCTGAGGAAAGTCACGTACAACTGGAATATCCTCCAGCTTCTTTTCCTTTGCTGATGCGTCAGTGACAAGTGCCAGAATTGCAGCGTGCCCCTTTCGTAAACATTTCTGCGCCTTCAAGAAAGAGATGATGCCAACCATAGCACCACTCTTGTCGTCTTGAACTTCGAGAGGTTCTTGGCTAGAACGAGGAAGACGAATGACCTTTTCCTTGCATAAAATCTCTGCGTGATGTTGGGATAACCAATCCATACCGATGACAACGTCGAAGCTACCCAAAACTATGGGTATAAGATCAATCGAGAAGGTCTGGCCAGCTAAAACGATGCTACAACCCTTGATTACATGCGTGGCTTCTGCACTCTTACCATTTGCTAGTTCTACGACATGTTTGGTGTTTAGGGGTGTTGGTGTTCGTTTTAACAATTTACTCATTTTTAAGGACATATAACTTGTATCAGCACCCGAATCAAATAAGACAGTAACATAGATATCGTCGAGAAGGAACTTACCCATAACCACGTTGGGATCAATCATGGCGTCACCCCGACCCAGCACAAAAACACGACCCCGAGCTTCGTTGCCATTGTTGTTGTTTCCCCCGTTGTTGTTGTTGTTGTTCTCGTTGCCCTGGTTGTTGTTGTTGCGATTCTGATTCTGGTTCAGTTGAGGGCAATCACGTTTGTAGTGGCCTTCAGCCCCACACTGGAAACATCCCCGGTTTCCACGCTGTGGCTGCTGGTGCTGGTTCTGTGGAGCTGGCGGTGGGAGTTGCTGGTTCTGATTTGCTGGCCGTGAGCTTCTACAATCCTTAGCCTCATGACCCATCTTGAGGCATCTTTGACAACGTTCCCTGCGACATCTTCCGCTGTGGTGTCTGTTGCACTTATTACACAGTGGGTGAATTCCCCGATACACACCCTGCCCCTGACTGCCAGATGATTGCTGACTCGGATTCTGGTAGTCATTTGTCTTGCGCTGCTGAGACTGAACAGAAACTGATCCCTTGCTGGAATCCCCCTCCCATTTTCTCTTGTTGTCACTAGGAGTAGCAGAAGTAGTGACAGCAGTAGTGGTAGCCTTGACACGTTTTGGCAGCCTGTTCTGATCCACTGCCTGATCTGTAATACGATGGGCAAGGCGCTGAATAGCCTGGATATTATCAAGATTAGCCGATGTCACATGGCTCTGGATCTCTGGCGCCAAACCCTTGAGGTACAACTCAATACGTTTCACTGGAGGGTCCACCATAGTTGGGCATAGCACGGCCAGTTCATTCGACCGTTTGGTATAGGCTTCGATCTCTGACCCAACCATTTTCAAGTGATACAGTTCATCTTCCAACTTGTGAATGTCTTCACGAGTGCAGTATTCCCTTTTGATCAATTCCTTGAAATCATTCCAAGGGGTGGCGTTAGCAGCTGCCAACCCTAGGATCTGTACTTGCGCGTTCCACCAAGTCAACGCGATTCCTTCCAAAGTGCCAGTGGCGTACTTGACCCTGCGAGCCTCAGGGCATTCACACATTTCAAACACAGATTCTAGCTTCTCGAACCAATGGAGGAGTCCCACTGCCCCCTCGGTGCCACTGAATGAGCTTGGACGACAGTCCATGAAGTTCTTGAAAGTGCAGACAGGCTGCTGCGCGTGTTGACCTATTGTGTACGAATAGGACAAGGTTAAATACGAGAGTTAATGTAGGATCTAAGGATCCTAGTGTGTGTCTATACTGCAGGGTATACTACCTGCTTGAGCAGCTGCAAGTGCCGCAGCAACTTGAGCTTGAACGAGAGCCTCTAGCTGGGCTTGAGTCATGTTAATTCGTCCGGCCATTGATCTTCACATCAAAAGCAACATAGGTGAGAGAGGTTCGCGAATAGTGCGATGACAGAAGAGTGTAAGCACATAGGTGTTCTTAAGCAATAACAAGTAGTGAGCAAAAATAATGTAAGCATACTTCGAGCAAAGTTCTATGCAATTCTAGCAAGCAGGTAATAAACATAAACCTTATTACCTAGGATGTCGAGTCTTGCACGTGGAGCGAAGCGTCGTTGTGGATCGTTGAGAGCACTGTTCTGGTTATAGTCTGGTTTTAATAAAAACGTTTCCCATATTAAAACCAAGTTCTCTATAACCAATGGCTCTGATACCAATCTGTCACACCCCCAAAATCCACCTGCGGAGTATCACCGCTTGGGAGCGTGACTGACCAGGATCAAGCCACCAATCATATTGAACATGTAATTAATATCAAGTAAGATAAATGTAAACCAAACATCCAATACGATAGGTGTTCAAAACATAATCATAGTTTCAAAGTATAGCGGAAGCATAGTAAGTAACCCAACATAGTTAATAGTTTTAAATGTCAGAACGGTTCAACGTAGTAATCACGATCCTTGTCCACAACGACCGCGCCTCCAGTGCAAGCTCCATAAGTACCTAAGGTCCTGCAAGGCATGCAGCAACGAGTCAACAACTAGTTGAGCGAGTTCACAGTTAACAGTTCAGTAATAGTATAGTGTGAGTAGTAGTATGTTCGTTCGTTATGTCATGTATCGTATTAGTTTCCATCGCGGCCTCCCAGGCAGGTATGCGAAGATATTAAGGGATGTTCATCCCGAGTATTCTAGACTAGGTTTACCTGTATCGCGGCCTACCAGGCAGGTGTGCGAAGATTAGCAAATTTCAGTTCGCGGCCTTCCAAAGGCAGGTGTGCGAAGTCAGTCATAATATCGCGGCCAACCCTTGGCAGGTGTGCGAAGATCAGTTCAATAAGTGTTACTAGTCTAGTCGTATTCTTATCGTTAGGTTCTATCAACTGAGTATGTACAATAAAGTAATCCAATCCCATTCCCACCCTGGGAATCCCATGCCTTGGCTGTGTGAACTTACCTTGGTTTGCTCGGTATGTTATTGCTTCTAAGGTTAGTTAAATGTATAGGTCCGCTACACACGACCTAGGATGCATTGCACGTGATTCGATGTAAGTGTTACATTCAAGTAGGGTTTACATGTTACTTATGTCTAAACAGTTGTGATCTGTGTGAGGGTTGTGTACAGAATGAGATGATAAGAATTGTTCGCACATATAAGATCATGTAGTACCATTCAATAGCATATAGTCACATATAGTGCATGCAGTAAGCTTTAACTGTTTGTCCTAAACTCAGGCTACCCATCACTTATAAAGTTCAGACAACATCATTCAAATCGTGTGCTCATCATCATCAAATTCGTTATTGATTATTAGCAGTTTAATATAATCATTTTCTGCATGCATATCATGAAACCATATATATATCATTCAGTATTCGATCATCAGAACAATCAAATCATCATTCTAAATGCAATACATCAATACTAAATTATGAACCTCGGACCAAGAGTTGTTGTAAAGGTCAGACAAGATGTTCCCAACACCACCAAAAAGTCGGACTAAGGAGCTCCCCCCCTTTAAACTCGGACAGGGGAGTCTCCTTACAAAACTCGGACAAAGAGAGGGGGAAGAGAGGTTCAAAACTCGGACTTGAGGTGTGGGAGGGTTAAAAGTCGGACAAGGGAAATCCCTATAAAAAATTCGGACCAAGTGAGGAGGGGTTAAAACTCGGACCACCTCCTTGAGTCCAAACAAAGTCGGACCACCTCCTTTTTAAGCAAAACTCGGACACCACATGCCTTGATAAAAAAAAAAGTCGGATATCCCCTTGTGAAAAGAATCTCGGACCCCCTTAGCTTTGTTTGAAACTCGGACCTCTACAAGCTTAAAGGTCGGACATGCTTTTGTTTTAAAAGTTCGGACCATATGTTTATAAAGGAACTCGGATCTAAATGTTTTCATTGCAAACTCAGACAAAACATATGTTTATAAACTTCGGACCTTTATGCATTACCCAAAACTCAGACAAGAGCATCCAATAAAACTCTGACTAACAGCAACATACATACAAATGATCAAGTTCGACATGATTATATCAGTTACGTTCTTATATTCAACCAGTTACGTTTACATACAATCAAAATCCTAATTCACATTACAGAAATCATAGGCAGTCAATCGATGATTACAATAACTATCACAAAACGAACGATCCATCAAGCATACAATTAATCATCATCGTCATCACAGTAATTCCGAATCAAATCAATAATCACAGCCTATCACATGAAGAACTAGGGTTTTAACATCAATCAACCAATCAACAATTTATCATAAACAATGATTAAACAATTACCTTGATTCGATTCTAGATGGATTGGCAATCAAACTTGATGCAAAAGACTTGTGAAACCAAGAAGGATGAGGAGATGGTTGTAGAGAGGATTAGAGGAGGTGAAAGTACGTGTTTTGATTCTTTGTGAATGATTAGTGAATGATTAGGGAAGGGGATTAGGGTTATGAGTTGTTAAGGTTTTACTATTAACCCTAAACACCCTTAAGTATTATTTATTACAGTTTCAACACCACATTCCATTATTTGTCAAATCTTTCACAAGTAACACATAACCATGCACAACCACAAAACACTTTATTGTAACAAAACGTATACAATTCCATAGCAACTAATTGTGCAATTAATCAACTAAACAAGACAATAACGTGCAATAAATGCGAAATAGAATCTTGGAAATTCGAGTTGTCACATAACCCAATTCAACTTTATCAATACGTCACGAGATCAGAACCCCAACATAGTTTACAAAGCATAGCCTTTATCAGGCAGCGCCTTGACATCTGTTGCTGGGTTCAAGATCGATCGGACAGGGTATCGAATCAGTGATCAGGGGTTAAAACACTTACAACGGGGAAAAGCTTTGTGATTTTGGGGTATTATTTTCGTTCTATATGTTGAGAGAAAGAAAAGAAAGTTGAACGATTGAAACTGTGGCTGAAACGTTCTATTTATAAGTGTTCTGAGACCCCGTCGCGCCACGTGGAGCTCAAGACTAAGCTCGCTACGGGTCGCCATACCCTCTAGCTAGGGTTTGGGGCTGACCAATCATCGGTGTAGACTTGACACGTATACGACACATGTCCCTAGGAGTGTCCGGCAAGTTATGGGGTCTCTGCGACCCGTGGAAGATTTCTCTTAGTCTGTCACGGGCCACGACAGACATATAAATCTTATTTTTTTTTTCATTTTTCAAATTAAATAACGATACGCGAGTTTGGTTTTGCGATTACAGGATGTTTTAGGACATTTTTGAGGGTTGTTATACCTAGACTCCGTTATTTCAATCCCGTGGATTCGTCGTGGCATCTTCTTTTTGAGTTAGCGCACATGTCGAGCTTCAGGGAGCTGCTGGTCGAGTTTTTATCGACATTCACATTTCACCCTCCTCGGGCCGACCAGCCGCCTGCACAGCCACATGCTCATCCCCCTCCGCCCTAGGTTTCTTTCAGGCTTGCTGGTGTATGGCGTTCGATGACGCTAGCTGAGTTTGCGGTTCATAGCGGTTTATACTTGCAGGAGGAGGTCGCTACAGACGTCTATACGGAGGGGCTAGTAATGGTTGATAGACCCACTTTTTTAGGGTTTTGGCAGGTGGTGGCGGGGGGCAGATACTTGGGAGCACGACAAGGCGAAGGGGAGTATTTCACATGTTGATGACCCATTGTACAGGTACGCGTGTTTACTACAGTAATTATTGTGATTATTATTATTTATTAATTTCCGTATTTCGCTAACACTATTTGCAGGTATCTACATAGGATGCTCTCTACTTCTATTACAGCTCGTGGCCACAGCCGTGAGTGGTATATGAGCACCGACGTCTTTTTCTTTTATTGTTTGTTGTATAGGAGGCCGTGCGCACTTGCATACGGTCTAGCCCAGTACTTCGCCTCCGCCTATCACCGGCATGAGCGCGGATTTTTGTATGGCGGGGTGTACGTACCGTCATTGCTCGTTCATTGTGCCATTTACCGGAGGCGGACCCATAGTTACTTCCGCCCATAGCACCAACGCGGATGGGTTTTCAGACGTTGTGGAGGATGAAGCTGATTAAGAGGTTCGACGTCCTCGGCGAGAGGTTTAAAACCCGTGGAGGTCTCGTATGGGTTCCGCAGGACCTACCGGAGCAGTTCGATCCAGTCTATCCTCTGCCAGATACTGCCACAGCGGTCGTGCAAGACCCTCCGGTGGATTTAGACGTACCAGCGATGCCACAGCCACCACCACCTCTCGGGGCGCCCTAGTTTCCGCGGCATGTTATTCCAGGTCATGCCTTGGGAGCTGCAGATCCGTGTTTACGAGCCGACGTTAACATGCTTATGAATTTGGTGGGTTGGTTGATTCGGGAGGCGCAGGATAGACGAGAGAGAGAGAGGGGGGGTTACCTGCCATACCGCTCCCACCACCTCGAGCACCACATCATCAGCAGCAGCCGCAGCAGCCAGATCCAGAATCGGACTCGGACGCTAAGACATAGACCAGCCGCATGTACATATTTTGGTATTTAGTGTTAAGTTGTAGTTTGTATTTTGTTATGGATGTACAAACTTATCTTATATATGTCATATTTAAGTTTGTTTTCAGTTATTCGGCTACTTAATGATTGTTTGTCTTAAATTGATATTTCGTAATAAATGATAAAACCATGAAATTGAAATATAATACAAAAACAATATAATTTTCTAAATGTTAGATAATATTTAAACGATATAATATTTGAATAAGGTTATTAAAATGTTGAAAACAGTATAACATTTAAACAATATAATATTTAATGGTAGGGTAATATTTGAAAAAAATAAAATGTCAAAAACAATTTAATATTTAAACGATCGAATATATTTAAACGGCCAATCTTGAAAACGGTAAAATATTTTTATACAAAAAATAAAAATTTTCTTTAAAAACACACATTTTTTCACTCAAAAAAACATCACCCTCTAAAAACCATCAAATTACACCACCAAAACACCTATTTTTTCAACTCAAAAAAACACCCAACTCCTATACGCCCCGTCTAGGCCTAGACGGGGGTGTCTAGACCCCTCAAACTTTGTGCCTGACATCCCACTCAAAGCCTCTTGAATTCAGTGCCTAGACGCCCCATATAGCCCTAGACGAGGGCACCAAAGGTGTCCAAATAGGCCAGCCGGGTGTCCAAATAGATTGAGCCTTCAACAATTGTTGATGCACTTGTGTCTTTACTTTGTCTGTATTCGGTCTATATGAAAACGATGTCCTAGTTAGTCTGTAAGTTGACCGAGTCAACCATCCTCCGGATTGACTTGGTCAAACAGTTAGTTATTGGTTGTCATTTGTCTGGCTCGAAGGATGCACATCGAAGGATAATGCTGAACCTTCGATGAACTCGAAAGATATCCTTCGAATGGATGATCGATAGATCATCCTTCGAGGTGAATTCTGATCCTTCGAAAGCATTGTAGTCGATAGATGATCCTTCGACCATCTATCGAATCCTTCGGACATGACAACCTGGGCTGGGTATATAAATACCTATGCAGTGTATGTGAGAAGCAGGGTGCACACATAGAGAGAATTGTTGAGAGCATTCTGCCAAAACACACACACACACTTTGAGAGTTTGCAAGTTAGATTTGTAAACATTGTGCTTGTAACCGGAACCTTCATACGTATTAATACAGTGGTGTTAATCGGTGAACCCTTGTGTGTTTGTGTTTATACTTGCTTCATCCCGGTTTGCTTGCTAGCTTGGATTCCGCACTCGCTAGTGGGTTTGTATAACAAGGTTTAGGTTCGTCATCCTCCATAGAGGGACCTACAAGTGGTATCAGAGCTTGGCTCTTTACCTTGTTTAAAACCGGGTTGTTCGAGTTCTTGGTGTGTTTGGACACTTGGTTTAGCACCCGTTTTGGTGGTTTTTCTTGTATCTCTAAACTGAAAAACGGTTTCTAAACCTTCGGGAGTGTTCAAGGTTGGGTTGGGTAACTTGAAAACTTGTTTTTGAGAAACTTGATAATTTCCGGCCATATCTCCGGTTGTATTTCCGGTGACTGGTTCTGGATAAGGTGGTGTCCATTTTGGGTAAACTTTTCAAAGTTGGTGAAAAGTTGAGTCTGCACATACCTTCTGCCGAAAGTTGTGCACCAACCCATCACCTTTTCAACCTACCCGTCAACTTTGTGTCAATTGTGTCAGAAGCTTCCGAAAGATATCCTTCGACTTCGAAAGATCATCTTTCGATCAGACACAGCTCGATAGATTAACATCTTTCGAGTCGTCTTTCGAAGTCTAAGCATTATCTTTCGTTTCTGGAATCTTTTCGAAAGTTAGTTGTCCGAAAGATAAGGATTTATCTCGAAAGATAAGGATCTTTCATTGAGAATCTTTCGAGATCAGTATTCGAAAGATAAAGATCTTTCGAACTGTGAGTCTTTCGTGATAATTGCTCGAAAGATAAGGATCTTTCATTGTGAATCTTTCGAAGACTTTGCTCGAAACTCAACAGTAATCTTTCGATCACTGTTGATCTTTCGAACAAGTCTTGATCTTTCGAACAGGTCAGTATCTTTCAATTCTTGTCTGTTTAAACTTAACAGTTTGTGTTTGTGTAGGTTCTCCATTATTATCTCATCAAAATGAGTTGTACAAGTCCTTGGGATTGGAGTTTGAATTCCCAATCTAGTCAAGAACTAACTTCTGCTGATGCTTGGGCGAAGAGTATGTTTCCATCGCCATCAATCAGTCCAAGTCAATGGGCCTTGGTTTCCAATCAAAGTCAAAGCATTCAAAATCTTCTTATTAGCGAAAGTGAAACGGGCAGCAACAATCGTCCACCAAAGTTGAATCACATGAACGATTTTCCATCATGGAAAAACCGCTTTCACACGTATGTTCAAGGGCAAAGCACCGATCTATGGACGTGTTTCATCAATCCGTTCAATGCAGCTCTTGAGGTTGCTGCGTCGACTTCAGAAGGTTATGCCAACATGCTTGAACCTGACAAGAAATCTTATGAATTGGAGAAAAAGGCCTTTGCAACACTTACACAAGCGCTCAATAAGGATATTTATCATCAGTTCTCCTACTGCAAGAACACGAAAACATTGTGGGATGCCTTAGTTGCTAGAGGAGAAGGCAATGCAGCTACGCGAAAGTCTCGTCATGATTTGTTGAAGAAAGAGTTTGACTCGTTTCAGTTTTTGGAAAACGAGACTCTAAATGATATGACAACGCGTTTCTATCATCTGATCAGTGAAATGTGTGCTTACGGGGTTATTGCCACTCAACAAGACACGGTGAACAAGTTTGCTGACGCGTTACCTCCAAAGTGGAGTTCTTTCATTGAGTTGTTGAAGCACACTGGAACTCTAGATACGGTTAATATCTATGAGTTCATTCAGAAACTGGAACATAAGAATGAGGAAGAAATCAGGAAAGCTAAGCGAGCTCCAGTTCCTCAAAATACGGAAATGTATCTTCCAGGCTTCGACATCTTAGCAAAATCCGCTGCTGCTCAGCAACCGAAACTGCAAACTGCTTTCGTGTCGAACACAAGCTCTCTTCCTTTTCCTCAGACCAATCCTGCTCCGGGTTTTGATCCAAGATCTTACATTCCAGTTCCATCACAGCCACCAGTTCAACCACAACAGCAAGCTCATTTCACAAGCACTCCTCAACCTCCAAACCCTAACACTGTTCGTGTTGACACTTCAAATCTTTCCCAAGTTAGTATAGAAGTTGCAAAGGAGCATGTAGAACTGATCAATACTATGGTCAGTGCCTACTGCGGTTTAGTTGCGGGTCAGATTGGAAACATCAACATGACACATGAAGATTATCAACAGATCGACAAAGATGAAATGGAGTTGATGGATATTAAGTGGGCGTTTGCTAGTGCGGTTAGAAGGGCCAAAGACTTCATGGCTCGTACTGGTAGGACTCCGTTGGAAGGGAAGAAAGATACGAAGTATGGGTTTGATATTAATGCTGTCACGTGCTTTAATTGTGGCGAGAAAGGGCACTTCAAACGTGAGTGCACTCGGCCAACAAAACAAGGCAATCACAACCCATTCAGAAACCAAGACAGGAGGATGGTGGCAGTCAACAACAATCAGAACCAGTCTGGACCATCAAATACCAATCGGGCTTTGACAGTTCAAGGTGATGAGGGATGTGACTGGTCTGTGCAGTTTGGTGACGGTGATCAAAGAAGTGGAATAGCTCTTTATGCAAAGATCATCAATCAAAAGTCATCTGAAAGTGATGACAGTTCTGGTTATTCTGGGAGTTCTGATGAAGAAAGCTCTGTTTCTGGGGATAATCAATCAGAGTCTAAGTCAGATGTGAAGGAGGAAGCAAGTTCTGATATTCAGGAGTTATTGAATGAAGCTGATGAGCTGAAATGTCAGAAATCAATTCTGATTAGGAGGGCTGCTACTGCATCAAAGGAAATGGAGAAGTTCTTCTCTGAAGATGGAGCTTTTTCTTTTCAAACTGCCCTTATGGCTAATGTCTCAGCCTCTTCGAGTCAGGTAACTTCTGAACCTCCTGCTCCTAGTGTTTGTAAATCATGCGCTGACATGAAGCTTGAATCAGAAAAGCTTCATAGTCATAATCAAAGTTTGGTCATTGAACTATCGAAAAGCAAAGAGGCAAATATGGCTTTAACTCGGAACGAAAAAGATTTTAAATCAGTAATTGAAACTTTAAAGAAAAACATGTCCGAAGTAAACAAAGTAGTTTACCACAAGCAAGTAAGTATAAATGAATATATTAACATTGTGGAAGAAACTAAAAAACAATTAGCCATTGCCAAGTCTGAGCACGATGCGATCAAACAGAAGTTGGAAAGTTATTCTAACTCCCGATTTGTGCTTGATCACATCATTGATGTTCAACAACTGAAGGGAAATCAGAAAGGCATAGGGTATAAGAAATGTCCGCCCCCTTTGATGAACAATTATACCAAGATGCCTGATGAGGAGGAAATGCCTCGGTATGAACACAGTGTGCCTCTGGATGTTGAGGAATTTGCTACTGGTCTAGGGTTCAAACCGGACAATTCCTCAAACACATCCACAAAGCAGCGAGAAACTTCACCATCCATGAATCAAATTCCTCCAATTATTGAGGATTATGAGTCATCGGATGATGAACCAGAACTGGATGTAGTTGATCAGGATAAATCACTTGGCAAGATGAAAGGAGTAGTCATTCCTGTTGAGAATCACATCTTGTGTGATCCTGATACTCCTGATGTCTCATCTGTCGAGAAACAAGTGATTGATCCTATTAAGGTTGAAAAGAAGTCGGTGTCTACTGTTAAAAGCAGTAATGTGTTGTATACATTGGTTGGAGATAATCAAATTTACTCAGATCACGTTTTTCCAATTAAAAATGTAAATCAATCTTTGATTGATAAAGTCTTTGAAGACAACACAAACAAGTTTTTGGGAAAAACACTTCCAGGAATTATGGTAACACAATGTGATCCAATTCCTAAGGCTGAGATTAGAAAACAGTTTAGGAATCCAAAATCTCCAACCACTCAACAATCTAGTGCTTCTAATGGTAAACAACCAGTCAAACGAGCTCAAAAGCCGAATGTCTCTCGAATGAAATCTGAAACAAAAGGAGCTCGGTTTCAAAAGAAAGCAAAAGATGTCAAGTTCGTGTCATCCAAGGGTACTGATAAGATTGAAACCTTTGAGAACAAATCTAACACAGATTTTGTAAAGCAAGTCACAATCTTAAAACGAAACAGTGATAACAATTACACTCAACATACAAATGGGTGTGATGAAAAGGCTAGTACCTCAGGGTCCACGACTTCGACATCTTGTGGTCGATCAAGTTCTCCTAAGCTTGTTGAAAGGAGAACATGTTTTAAATGTGGAGAAATTGGGCATATCATCAGAAACTGCCCAAATGCTCCAAAGCAAAAATTTGTTGAGAAAGCTCCACCTGAAACAATTCATCCTCAACGTCGATCAGTTTCACCTAAAAATGATAAACGAACTGTGAAAGAACAAGAAACTAAACAACGACGTAAGAACATGAAAACTGTTGAAAAAGCTTTAAAATCTGAAGTTAAAACAGTTCAAAAGGAACCAAGTGTGTCACAACCTGCAAAACCAGAATCTTCAAAAACTGGTAGGCAAAAACAACCTTGGTCACCTAAGAAGGGTGACAATTCAGGGGGAGCGGTTGTTCTTAAAAACCATCAAGAGATTGATATCACGTTTCGTGATGCTCAGGGATGACCCAAGACCACTAAGGCTTGGGTCCCTATTCTCAACTGATGTTTTACTTGACATGTGCAGGGTGTTCCAGGAGGAACTATTAACAGTCATTGGATTGTTGATAGTGGGGCATCTAGGCACATGACTGGCAACCTACGGCTTCTATACGATGTGAGAAATATTAGAGGAGGCTATGTCGCATTTGCAGGAGATAAAGGTGGATATATCACTGGAGAGGGAAGTGTCACCAATGGTATTGTATGTTTCGACAAGATCAACTATGTGAAGCAAATTGATCATAATCTTCTGAGCGTGTCGCAAATCTGCGATAAAAAGTTCACCGTGCATTTTGATGATGCCGGCTGTTATGTGCTGAAACCCGGATTCAAAATTCCACAAGAATGGATTCTCTTATCGGCTCCGAGAGTTAATGATCTTTATATTCTCGATATGAGCCAGGCGATTACAACATCTGCACAAGTCACTTGCTTTGTCTCTAAAGCCACAGAAAAGGAGTCAATTTCATGGCACAGAAGAATGGGGCACATTCACTTGAGGAAAATGAACCATTTGGTGAAAAACAATCTTGTGAATGGTGTGCCTGTAAGAAGTTTTCATTTACAAGATATCTGTGTCTCGTGCCAAAAGGGGAATCAAACGAAGAAATCCCATCCCTTGAAGAAAATCAACACGGTTAGTATGCCGCTCGAACGTCTTCATATGGACCTCTTTGGACCTATGAAGCACAAGACAATGTTCGGTGATGCATATTGTCTAGTAGTTACTGATGACTACTCTAGATTTTCTTGGGTATCCTTCATGGCACACAAAAGTGAAACTCCTGGCATCCTCAAGGATCTTATCACTATGTTGGAGAATCTCTATTCGTTGAAAGTGAAAAGAATCCGAAGCGACAATGGAACTGAATTCAAGATTCAAGTTATGGATGAGTTTTGTACTTCTAAAGGCATTCTTCATGAGTACAGTTCTCGTTATACTCCACAACAAAACGGTGTCGCGGAGAGGAAGAATCGAACAATTATAGAAACTGCGAGAACAATGTTAGTTGAGTCGGAACTCCCTATACAATTCTGGGGGGAGGCTGTGTCGACTGCGTGCTACACATTAAACAGAGTTCTTACAGTAAAGAGACATGGCAAGACTTGCTTCGAACTCCTTCAGAAAAGGAAACCGGATCTTTCTTACCTAGAACCCTTTGGTGGTCCTTGTACCATGATTGAACCAGATGGAAAATTTGGAGCTAAGGCTATCGAGGGCTACTTCCTTGGATACCAAACTCCAAACTTTCGTGTCTGGAATCTAGCTACCAAAAAGGTAGAGCTATGGAGTGAGGTGAGGGTTCAAAGGTATACGAGTCCTGTTAGGGCTCCGGGTGATCCGTGGATGTTCGATTATGATGGACTCTTTGACTCCTTCAATCTGCCAACCTTTGACGAAGAATCAGCAGCGGCCAGAATGTTGTTGGAAAGTGACAACGCTGCTGTCTCGCCTTTGGTTAGACCTATTGTTGTTGATCCTCAAGGTTCTTCGTCTATCAACAATATGGCTCAAAATGAGGTTTATGAAGATGCTGCTGACTATAATGAGTCTTCTGAAGATGATGAATATCATGATGCAGCTGAAGGATCTTCTGCTCCAGTTGCTCCTGTTCAAGGTGCTTCTGTTGATACACCTCATGTGCAGAATGTGGATACTGCTGAAGGGAATGCATCCACCTCTACACACATCCCTGGTGTGGAGTTGGTTGTTGATCTTAATTTTAACAATTTAGGTATCAATGCTCGTGTGCCAGATAATCCTGAAATGAGGATTCATGATACCCATCCCCAGCAGAACATAATAGGAGATGTCCATCGCGGTGTGCAGACGCGTAATCAGCTGAGAAACAACCGGAATGCTGGTTTGTATTCAGCTATAAGAGAGTCTGGTCAACAGAATGACTGGTCCTTCGCGTGTTACGTGTCACAAGAAGAACCAAAATCGTGGAAAGAAGCGATGAAAGACAGCTCATGGGTTGAAGCCATGCAGGAAGAATTGGTGCAATTTCAAAAGCTTGGTGTTTGGAAGCTTGTCGAGAAGCCTGAGAACTACAAGAAGATTGGTACTCGATGGGTATTCAAATGTAAGAAGGACGACCGTGGAGTGGTTATTCGAAACAAGGCACGTTTAGTCGTTCAAGGTTTTCGTCAGATAGAAGGCATCGACTACAACGAAGTGTATGCACCAGTGGCACGTCTTGAAGCGATTCGGATTTTTCTAGCCTATGCGTCCTTCAAAGGATTCAAGGTTTATCAGATGGACGTGAAGAGTGCATTCTTACATGGTGTGGTAGAAGAAGAGGTATATGTCGAACAGCCTCCAGGTTTTGAAGATCCTATCCATCCCGATCGGGTTTGGTTGCTCAACAAAGCTCTCTATGGTCTTCATCAAGCACCGCGAGCTTGGTACGCAACCTTATCAAACTATCTGCTGGAGAATGGTTTTCGACGGGATCTTATCGACTGTACTCTCTTCATCAAAGAACAAGATGGAGATCTTCTTCTGGTACAGGTATACGTTGACGATATTATTTTTGGTTCTACTAATGATGTCTTGTGCAGGAATTTCGAGCGCATAATGCAGGATAAATTCGAGATGAGTGCTATGGGGGAAATGAACTTCTTCTTGGGCCTACAGGTGCAACAAACGGAGTCTGGGATATTCATCCATCAGACTAAATATGTTGGCGACATCTTGAGCCGGTTCCAGATATCTGATGCAACGCCCATTGGTACCCCATTGGCAGTAAATCACGGAATTACTCCAGATTTGAAGGGAGAAGCTGTTAGCCCTTCATATTACCGCGCCATGATCGGATCTCTAATGTACCTCACAGCATCAAGACCAGACATAATGTACCCAACGTGCCTGCTTGCCAGATATCAAGTCAATCCAAAGGACTCTCATCTTGCAGCTGTAAAAAGGATCTTTCGTTATTTGAAGGCTTACCCAGACACTGGTCTGTGGTACCCTAGGGATAATAACTTTGAATTGGTCGCGTTCAGTGATTCTGATTTTGGCGGATGTAAAATCGACGGCAAATCCACAACGGCTGGATGTCAGTTTTTAGGAAATCGCCTAGTCACATGGCAGTGCAAGAAACAGACGTGTGTCGCAACATCAACATGCGAAGCTGAATACATTGCTGCCTCAAGTTGTTGCTCCCAAGTTCTGTGGATCCAGCAACAATTGCGGGACTACGGTTTTGGATTCCTAACTACTCCTATTTACGTTGATAATTCTGCTGCATTACAGATCACAAGGAATCCTGTGCAGCATTCAAAGACCAAACACATCGAAATCAAATATCACTTCATACGTGATTGCTTTGAGAAAAGATTAATCGATGTTGTTAAGGTCCACACCGATGACCAACGTGCCGACTTATTTACCAAAGCGTTTGACAAATCAAGATTTGACTTTTTATTATTGGTAAACGGCATTAAGGTCAAGCAAGAGTAAAACCAACATCGGAAAATCATTTTTGTAAATATCTTTGTGTTTTAAATTTCTCTTAGTTTGTTGATTTTAGGGGGAGTAAATCCAAAAATCTGAAAATCCAAAAACATCGAAAAATTTCAAAAACACAAAAACAATAGAAAAGCAAAAATGAGTTTCCTGGCGAGCAAAAGAGAAAATGATAGTACATCAGTGGTCTATCCAAGCCTCTTTAAACCTTAAATGAAAAACGATGAGCAGCTCTATATAAGATGTATCGGTAGGCTCACAATCATTTTAAAGTGTGCAGGGTGATATAAATCTTAAACCGACTGAAGACCAGGTGGGAACCATTCATTGGCATATGGTCTTAGTACCGAAATTTCGTTTGATAGATTGCCGAGGTTCTGAGATATTCGGTCTTTATGCTGCTTATCATCTGGGTATCATGGTTGCTTCTATAAATAGACTAAGTCTAAGATCTTCCATGATACTATACATACGTGTACATAATACATATTGCATTCGACCTCAATAAGTGATAAACAATCACATGTCCAAATCAAATAAGTGATAAAATATCACATTTATCCGGGAGTCAAGTTCGTCTCTCTGCTGTACGGAAGTACTGACCTGTTCACGGACTTGCTCCTGTGCCCTCATGCATATGAAAATCAAGTTCCTCATCAATAAGTGATTATATCACAAAGGGCTTGTTTTCAAATCAAAATAAGTGAGAATCTCACATCATATACGGTCAAACAGATGATAATCGGTATACTCACCGGTAAGATGAACCCTCGTGCATATCTTGATACGGGAATGTGTCGTGATGTGGATGAACACCGGTCGGTAAGTATAAATCATACCTTAACGTATCTCCTAAACATGATTACATCTGATAAGTTGAGCTTAAGTGGACAACAATACCGATAATTGTTATAGGATGCTTATCTTAATGTTAACTAACTGAACAACAAGAGGGTTTTGGCATGACCTTACACTGATATGATTCTCTTACCCTCGAAACTCACAAAAAGAATGTCTGTATATATTTATTTACTGCTTTCAGTTTTTACATTTGAAAAATTCAAAAAGCCAAAAAGATTTTGTTTCTATTTTATTTTCGATCGTACGATGTTGGAACTCGAGTCTTCGTTGCCTGAAACCTGAACGAAAAACCGAATTGACTAAATCTTCATAAACGGTCGAAATTTGCAAGCTTTTTGAAAGTTGAAATTTGAAGTTGATAAATTTGAAAAACTTTCAAACTGTCGGACGGTGTTTGATTTGTGACATGGTCATCTGTGTGTCATTGGTTTATGTTAACTATATTCCAAGCAGTTGTTCTCATTACGCGTTTAGATTTCTTGCATGTGCAGATTCTAAAGGCAAGGAGAACATGGTCGATGACAAAGCTTTGGAATGAAGACACAACGTGAAGGCGCTCAAATGATGAAGATGATCGAGTTGCCGCTGGCCATCATCAACACCATAAGGATCTCACTTCATAAAGATCAAGTTTTTTTCACGAGCATAACTCAAGGGGGAGCTTATGTTAAGGGGGAGTTTGTCAACACACTTCCTACATGATACGGGTAGTTTGTTGATACACTCTCTGCTTTCAATACGTGAAGATTTTGAAGATCCTCCGGCATTGAAGACTTGAAGGACATCAGAGTTTTGAGAACTCGAAGACCAAAGACCATCGAAGTTCGAGACGAGTCTACAACTATAGAAGATAAAGACAAAGCTACAGCCAAGGGGGAGTTTGTTGATGCACTTGTGTCTTTACTTTGTCTGTATTCGGTCTATATGAAAACGATGTCCTAGTTAGTCTGTAAGTTGACCGAGTCAACCATCCTCCGGATTGACTTGGTCAAACAGTTAGTTATTGGTTGTCATTTGTCTGGCTCGAAGGATGCACATCGAAGGATAATGCTGAACCTTCGATGAACTCGAAAGATATCCTTCGAATGGATGATCGATAGATCATCCTTCGAGGTGAATTCTGATCCTTCGAAAGCATTGTAGTCGATAGATGATCCTTCGACCATCTATCGAATCCTTCGGACATGACAACCTGGGCTGGGTATATAAATACCCATGTAGTGTATGTGAGAAGCAGGGTGCACACATAGAGAGAATTGTTGAGAGCATTCTGCCAAAACACACACACACACTTTGAGAGTTTGCAAGTTAGATTTGTAAACATTGTGCTTGTAACCGGAACCTTCATACGTATTAATACAGTGGTGTTAATCGGTGAACCCTTGTGTGTTTGTGTTTATACTTGCTTCATCCCGGTTTGCTTGCTAGCTTGGATTCCGCACTCGCTAGTGGGTTTGTATAACAAGGTTTAGGTTCGTCATCCTCCATAGAGGGACCTACAACAATTACATTTTGATCCTTACATTATTACTACTGTAAACTGAGGAACACTGATTAATATCATCAATATAGGTCTCAGTTCAATGACTCGGTCCACCAAACATTCTTCTAGATCCCTTTTTTGTTAAAATGTTATTGTCCTTTGTTAGTTGTCTGAAGTTATTTGGACAGCCACTTCAATGGACACTTGTTTCTTCAACAAAAAAGTCATTTAGTGCAGGCGTCAAGTATTTTTTGAAGGTGTTGTTTGTTGACCAGGGTAGGTTTTTATTGGTTTCTATTTTGTTATAGCAGAAATACTTCTCGAAAAGGTCATTGTTTTTTTTTTTTTTTTTTTGTGAAATGGAAACTCAGATGCGATCATTGCCTTTCCCACAATTATGTCGCCAATTTTCACTTGATGAGATTCTCTCAGCCACCCAGAATTTCGATGATTCATTGGTTGAAGGGAAGGGTGGTTTTGGTAAGGTGTATAAAGCTACCATCACTATTGAAAATGATGCAACTTTTATGGTTGCCATTAAGTGATTGCATTTATCATATTCCAGCCAAGGAGCAACCGAGTTTTGGGCTGAAATCGAGATGCTTACCAAGTTGAGGCACTGCAATCTTGTGTCTTTGATTGGTAATTGTAACGATAACTCAGAGATGATCCTTGTCTATGACTTTATGCCGAATGGAACCCTTGACGGTCATTTGCACAAATATGGGACCGTTCTGAGTTGGGTACAACGACTAAAGATAAGCATAGGTGCCGCTAGAGGATTGCATTACCTTCATACCGGAACAGGCACCCAACATGGAGTCATACACCGAGATGTTAAAAGCTCAAATATTCTGTTGGATGAAGATTATGCTGCTTAGATATCGGATTTTGGATTATCCAAAATTGGCCCAACAAATGCATCAGGTGCATATGTCAATACACTTGTTAGCGGTACATTTGGCTATCTCGATCCAGAGTATTTTTTGACTGGACGGTTGACAAGGAAATCAGATGTGTTTTCCTTTGGGGTGGTATTATTCGAGTTGTTGTGTGGGAGGGCCGCATTGGATAACAGTCTCGATGATGAGTGTAGTTTGGTAAAGTGGGCTTATGAATCTATAAAGAAGGATAAAGTGTATAGTATCATTGATCTTAATATCAAGAACCAGATATCTCCAAAGTGTTTGAAGAAATTTGTGCAAATTGCAGATCGTTGTCTTAGTAGCAAGTCAATAAAACGCCCTGAAATGGCAGAGATTCTGTTCGCTCTTGAGCTTTGTCTGAGATTACAAAATAAATTCGACACCCCTGTAAAGCCAACTGCAGGCATATATTGTCAATTGGTAGAATGATTAAATGGCAATATCCTCATCATCAACACAAACAGGTTGTTGTTGGAACCAAAAACCATTTGCCATCTGGCAGAATTGTAAGCGGTAGATCATCTCTCCAATCTCATTTTAAACATGTCTCCTGAAGCTGCTAAATCTGCTACAAAAACAGTGGAATCAGATCCAATTTCTCAAAATAAACCTGAAGATTCAAAATTAAAAAAAAAAAGTGAAGATGGGTCTGGGAAATTGTGAGGAATTCGGAGATGATAATTCATGTAGGAGTAAGAATGAAATGAATCTATCATCATCGTCATCGTCATCAAGAAAACGAGCTCTTTTTCAGATGGCCATCCTTTATTTAAATTTGTTGTTGATGATACAAACGACAAACAGTTGGATTTATACATTTTTCAAAGTTCGTGAAGTTAAGAGAAAGAAACGTGGTTTGTTATATTATGGCCCTAAAGGTAAAGGCCATGGTTATCTCCCTAATGTAACAGCCCAAATGAAGGTTTCAAGTCCTTAAATTACTAATTGTACCACTAGGGAGTTTGTTTTATCCTCTGTTGTCTCAGGCCAACCTAACCACCGAATCTTGGATGTCCAACATAAATATGAGCTGGTAGATATTGTTGTAAGGTTTCCAAGAAAGGAGGATGCTAAAGAGAATCAAGATTGTTTTAGCATGATGGTTATTCTACCTGGCGGTCATCATTGTGTACCAAGAAAAGGAGAACCTTCACCGCTAATCCAACGGTGGAGACCTTGTGGCAGATATAACTGTGACAATTGGGATGTTGGCTGCAGATTGAGAACACTTACTAACAATTTCCAATCTAATACAAGATCAAACCCACCTGAACCTTCATCGCGAATCCAACGGTCGAGATCTGGTGGCAGATGTGATTGTGACGGTTCGGATGTTGGCTGCAGACTGAGAATACTTACTAACAAGGTCCAGTCTAATACAAGATCAAACCCACATGAAAGTTTTGACCTTTTCCTTCAGGTTTGTTTTATTTCAACATTTACATTTTGTAACATCTGATGCACAAACTATGATAGTTTTTTTTACCATGCAATCATACAATATAAAAAAAACGACAATAAATAAATCAAGTAAAACAAATACCTAAGGGGCTGTTTGTTTAGCTCTTAATGAGGCTTTTAATGGTTCAGATCTCTTACTGGTTTAGCACTTAATGGTTCAGACTGTTTGTTTCGCGAGCAAATGTTTGAATGATTCAAACATTTTCCTCTGAATGGTTAAACATTATACTGAATCTGAATGGTTAAGAGTTAAGACCTCTAATATGAATTTGTCAGACATTTGCCTCTGAACGGTTAAACATGATACTAGCTCTCAATGGTTCAGACCTCTTATTGATTCAACACTTAATGGTTCAGATCTCTTATTGGTTCAACACTTAACAATTCAAAAGTTGCCAAACAGCCCCTAACTAATTTGGCTATAATTTCAATCATATTAATTTAGTATGGGTAATTGGGCCATTGTTTCAATCGGGCTCCCTTATTCTACAAGTTTGGGTTGGTTAGGGGTATCCTTGTATTATTTTAGGGGTATCTTTGGTATAAAACCGGAAAATAATACACTATGAATACGCACTTGAGCCGTAGCCCATGCTATGGCTGCTAAACCATTGGGTCTGCCCCCGCGTCAAGTTTATAAAGAAAACCGGTCGCAAATTGCTTCAAAACAAACTGTGTAGTATGTATGCTTATACCTTTGAATCCCTTTCAAATAGTATTAGTACAAATCAGGTTGGTGTATGCCAAGTATCTCAGATTTGAGAAGATGTTGGTTGCTATGCAAGTTACCCTTTATGATAAAACAGTGGTGCAATCTCTTTACGATATATGTCTTCTCCATCCGAGATCTTTTGGATCTTCATAATTCGGTGCAAGCAGGTCCAGCCAAACGTAAAGCTATCCATGCTGTGGTTGTTGGTGTATTTGGAGAGCCAGAAACAATGTCATCTTCTCTCCTTAAATGAAATTCGGGAACACAGATGATTGAGACCAACACCCTTATGCCCTTTTATAGCGAACCAAGGCAGCTAAGTAACAGAAGGAACCAGCTGGAATTGAGATAAAAGGAAAGCCTTCAATCATCCTTGAATAGCTGCGTGAAAGACAAGGAAATAATATGTTTGAAGCCCAATCAACCCATATAGGAAGCCCATAAGAGATCACTAGCCCAACAGGAGAAGGAGCAAGAGTCCAAAAAGCCCAACAAACAAAAGACCCAAATACAGGATTTGCAAATTGAAAATAAAATATCATAAGTTGAATATTAATTTTAACAGTATCAGAGCAGAAAAGATATAGAGAAATCTCGATCAAATCCGGCGGAAACTGAAGAAGGTAGCATGTTCGTTTCACGTCATGTTCACCATGACCAGATCATCAAAACAATATGATCAGAAAACAAGATCATCAACACACCTCACTACAAAAGAAACAATAAAAATGAAGATCATATAATCAAGTCCATCCGAATGGTTAATGGGTCTCGGGCCGGTAGCTTTATTTATTCGTTTTAGTTTGTTAATGGGTCAAAACTGTTTATTTGTTTTATGTTTAATGTTACAACTTTGGGCCGGAGGCCACGTTATGTATTGGGTCGAACTCTAGAAGTCCATTAGGTTTAAGGTATTGGGTTTGGGCTGTGAATATGATGGAACGGTGCGAGTATACATGTAACCGCACATACGGTTATTTGGGAAGCGACGTGTCTCTTCAGCGAAAGTCACAACCGTTGAAGACGCACCTGCTCGTTTCATATAAATTCACGGCTTCAATTCCAGATTTCATGTACTGCAAGTTTCGTTTATAGAAGATCAGTTTGTGTAAATTCTGCATTAATACAAGTTTCGGTTAGTTCATTATCATTCAGAAAGTTTCGGTAGTTTTGATTCATCATGAAGTATTGTGATTATTGTGGTTTGTTTGAGAATGATTGTGTTTGCGGTCACAACTCGATCCGTTCCGACTGGTCCTGGGTTTCCGATGACGATGATACCAACAAAAAAGACATCGATTGAATATGGTTTATAAATCCGGTCCTTCAAGGATCATATGACGGAGAATAGAAACGAATTCATCTAATTAGAAGAGGTAGTGGGTAATGTAATCCAAACAAGCACAAATCTATTGACCCAAAAAAGGTGGATCATCACATCAAAAGGATTTATGCCAAAAAAAAAAAGTTTCACTTGAAGATGAAGATTATGATAGCATATCCTAATTAGATACTACATAAGTCTAGTTTAGGGGGTTATGTCAGTATATTAAACTATACTTTGTATTATTCTTATTATTTAGTTATAATGTAACTGTGTCACATTATTTAGATAACATAAGATTCGGCAGTTAGGGTAGTTATAGTCAGTTATGGCCGGTTGTATGTAACTACCAACTAAAGTTGGGGTTTGTCTCTTCACTTGGTACCGGTTGACATCCTACAAGTAGTGTCATTCATTTTGTCAAAAACGTATGGATGATTTGTATGTATTTGCTCTAAGCTTATTTTCACAATATATAAAATCTTTCTGCACACACAATTGTTTTCTGCATCCAAACAGTTTCTCATATTTGGGAACTTCAGTACTTCACACACAATCATTCATCACCATTTAACTAAACTAAGATTTCTTTGGATCCAATAATTCTGACTAATGACAGGTAGACGAGCAACAAGCTGTGCCGCTACCCCCTTCTGAATAGCAAACCCTACCCTGCTAAACACAAAATTCTGAGGATGGCTCACTTGGCTACTTATACACATCACTTTTTATGATATGAGTATAAATTTGTGTCAACACATCCGCTGCTTTCTTCAGAGGAAAATAAGGAATAGAAACACAGTCGAGTGCTAACTTCATTGCCTCCATAATTGTAGTATCATCTTTGTTGGGCAGGCGCGGATCCAGTACTCTCCTCAAACTCCCTTTCCTAATTTCTCCATTCGGATTCCACATATTTTGTCGTAGATTCGCAATATCAATGTTACTAATACGTTCACCAGTTATTATTTGAATCAATAATACTCCAAAAGAATGGATGATGCCCTCGTATTCAGAGTTATCTGAAATCATTTATCATTTTGTCAGATTTCAACATGTACGGAAAGTAGGAGCAATAATAGAAAGCTAGGAGAGACATAGAAGGAACTTACTCCAGTGTTCAATCTCCTTGAATGAACCTCCATATACTATTTTTGCAGATTCAAAATCAGAAATCTTTGCGTTGAAGTTCTACGCGAAATAAAATAAGGAATAAAATCACTCGAGGTCATATAGAGTTGCACCATATAATGAAAGTTACCTTGTCCAGCAATATCTGGTGTATCTTAATGGAGAAATCATCAACCTTATTTTCTGTAGTGTGCAAGAACAAAAGGCCTTCCGCTATTCCTAGTGCTATTTTAACTCTTGTCTTCCATGGAAGTGGTATCTTGCCTGCTAAAAAAGACGCAGAGATAAGGAACATCAAATCGTTTAGTTTCTTATATGTTTCTAAGGATCTACTTACTTGTGAACAGGTGAGAATCTAAGCTTCCATTCTCCATGAATTCATAGATAAGGAACAGTGTTTCGTCTTCAAAGCAGTAGCCTAGAACCTTAACAAGGTTCGGATGATTAAATTTGCTTAAGAATGTCAAATCAACAAACTGCAACCATAAATATATGTTCATTAGGTCCATAAGTTAGTTACCAATATTCGTTATAAGAAAGGCATAGATAAAGAAAACACATTTCACCTCTATAACGTCATTCTCTTTCAGGCGATGCTGAATCTTGTAGTGACGAAACCTCTTGATGGCAATCCTTGATATACCATCAAAAGCAAACCAGGAAGATGCGTACTGCTTTGTCCCAAATTCTCCTTCAAAAACCTCCCCAAATTCTCCTCCACCTAGCCTCGACCTCACGTTATACTTGAAATTTCCTGTGGCCCTTTTTAGACCATTTAAAGAAAACTTGTTCAAACCATGAGCCAATATTTGTATTTTACCCTTATCTTTCGACGAGGCAAAACTAATGCTGTATTTGTCATGAGACTTGGCTTTAGCTTGATGAAAGAAGCATAACAAAGAAAAAATAAATTAACATATTAAGAAAAAAAGTTCCTCAAAACCAAAAACCCAAAGGGAAAACAAACCACATACACTAACTACCTGCAACATGATTCAAATAATCCTGTAGTTTCCGATAAGGAGCCGCTTCATCGCGGTCAACACTATCCTCTTTTGATGCTGAACTGTAGTTTCCCATAAGAGGCCTATCAGATGTTTCTTCTCTGATAAGAAACATAAACCAATAAAAACCTACCCAGGTCAACCCCTTGAAGTTGCCTGGCATCTACACGAATTGACTTTGCGATAATTGTCCAAACATATATACACGCAACAGTTTATAAACATTATGTTCGATGGCTAACATAAGAAGCAATAATAATTTAACAACAACGTCAATTCAAGTGGCGTATCGTACAAAAAGAATTTCAGAAGAGTTATTGACCGAGTCATTTATATTAATAAAAGAATGGTAGCGATTATCATTGATAAGTTATAGTTCCTTAATTTATTATTAATAATTGTAAGGTCTTCAGAACACCTATAACCTGTATATTTCTGTCCTTCACTTTCAGCCTTTTTGATTCCTTTTTAAACATCATAAGTTTGAGGCTTAAATCGCTTAAAGCGGTATCATCCTCTAAGGAGGCATCATGTTTTCTAAATTGGTTTAATTTGAGTTATTGATTTGTTGGCCCAAACTTGGATCTTGATCTCTAATAAGCGTGAATAACTTGAATAACAACAACTTGAATAACTTGATAATAACCGAATGTATACAATATCGAATTGAGAGTATATACAATTGATTTCGAATGTAATGAACAAGTACAAATGAATCTAACTATCCCTATTTATAGTTTCCTACGGGTACGAGTGAATGGTTGCGTCTCTTCGTGAAAAGTCATGTCTCTTGGATGTGTGGTTGAGATTGGATCTTGAAGAGGTGTGTTGATTCTCGTCCGCATGATCAACAGTCGCGTCCTTTCCCTTTCTTTGGTGTCGATTCCGAATGGTGTGTGTAGGAGACATACCCATTCGGTTAGTGAGGGTAGTTTCAAACTTCCACTTTGTCAACTTCAACCCTTGTAGTTCATAACCGCCATATCTAATATTATTTCTAATTATATAACTATCTAACTAAACTATGTACATGATGTTAAGAGATTAACCGGTTTCATTCACCCCCTTAATCTCGAACATCCATGAGTTGCTTCAAATCTTGAATTCCGAGCAGTTCCCTCATTGTAGCAAACTTGATCCTTGCTAATGCCTTTGTTAGTATATCTGCCCGTTGTAGTTCTCCACTTATGTGTTCCACAGTGATATCTTCGTTTTCCACGCATTCTCTTATGAAGTGATAGCATGTGTCGATGTGCTTGCTTTTTCCATGAAAGACTGGATTTTTCATGAGTGCTATTGCTGAAACATTATCTACTCTGAGTGTTATCTTTTCTTCCTTCCAGCCTGTGATTTCACTTGACAATCTTTTAAGCCATAGTGCTTGACAAGCTGCTGCAGTGGCTGCCATGAATTCTGATTCGCATGATGATAGTGCCACTGTTTGTTGCTTCTGTGTACACCAGGTTATAGGTGATTCTCCAAAGTAGAATACCAGACCAGTTGTTCCTTTTCCTTTGTCTGTATTAACTCCAAAACTACTGTCACTATAACCTGTGATCTTACATCCTCCTTGTCTTCTGTAGATGATTCCATGCTCTTTAGTTCCTTTGATGTAACGTAGTATTTGCTTTACTGCCTTCAGGTGTTGTTCTTTTGGTTCTTGCATGAATCTACGAAGTAGACTGACTGGGTAACATAGATCTGGTCTTGTATGCAATAAGTACCTGAGAGATCCTATCAGGCTTCTGTAATGTGTTGCATCTACTAGATCTCCTTCTTCAGTCTTTGTTAATTGAGTTCCTGGAGTCATGGGTGTCTTCGTGTCGTTGCAGGATAACATATCAGCGTCTTTGAGTATCTTGTTTATATATCCTGTCTGCTTGATGCCTATCTCACCCCCTGTTTGAATTACTTCTATTCCCAGATAGTATGCTAGCAATCCTAGATCGCTCATATCAAATTTGTTCTTCATCTGAGATTTAAAGATGTCTATCTCCTTCTTTGATGTTCCAGTGACTATCAAGTCATCAACATAGACTCCAACTATTAGCGTAGAGGCTTCCCTTGTTCTTGTATAGATTGCATTCTCTAAAGTGCACTTCTTGAAGTTAAGTGACTTTAGGGTTTGATCTAACTTCGTATTCCAAGCTCTTGGTGCTTGTCTCAATCCATACAGTGCTTTTGATAGTCTGTAAACCTTTCCTTCATTTCCTGGCTTTATAAAACCTTCTGGTTGTGATACATATACTTCCTCTTTGAGGTCTCCGTGTAAGAATGCAGATTTCACATCTAGATGATGTACCTCCCAACCTTGATATGCTGCTAAAGCCAACATTAGTCGTACTGTTTCCATACGTGCTACTGGTGCAAAGACTTCGTCAAAGTCTATTCCGTGTTGCTGAACATATCCTTTTGCAACTAGCCTTGCTTTGTGTCTGACAATATTTCCGTTTGCATCTTTCTTAGTCTTGAATACCCACTTTAAACCTATTGCTTTGTGATCTCTTGGCAACTCCGTCAAATTCCAAGTGTTATTCTTGTTTATTGAGTCTAATTCAGCCTTCATTGCTTCAATCCACTTTCTGTCACTAGATGCTTCCTTGTAATTCCTTGGTTCTTCTTCAGCGAGTAATAATTCATTTGGATCTAGTTGAATTTCTTCAGTTTCTTCATACAGGTCTTCGAGACTTCTTAATCTTACTGGAGTGTCACTAATACTCTCTGTTGTACTTTCAGAAGTGGATGGACCTCCACTTGATAAGTTGCTTGCATTTCCTGCTGAGTTCTGATTGTATGAATATGCTGGCGGGGTTACATAGGAGTCTGGTTCTTCTGTCTGATCTACTCCTGAATCGTCATGTTGTGGCCCGCTACTGCCTGGACTACTTGGCTCATTTTCTTCTAATTCTGGTGGTATGTCATCTTCTTGAATGACAAAATTCGTCCATTCGGGATTTCCTGAATCTACCGTTTCCATATAACTATTCCAGTTCTGTCACACCCCCAAAATCCACCTGCGGGGTATCACCGCTTGGGAGCGTGACTGACCAGGATCAAGCCACCAATCATACAGAACATTGTATAAAGTAAAAGTAAATGCAATATAAACCAAACCAATTCCATATGAAAGGTGTTTCCAAAACATAAGTAAGTTGTCATTGTTTAGCGGAAGCGTATTATTGTAAAACCCATAGCAAATAAGTATCAAATATCAAAAGTGTTTAACAAGATGATCAAGATCCAAGCCCCACAACGACCAGCTCCTCCGTGTGCAAGCTCCATATACCTAACGTCCTGCAAGGCATGTAACAGAGGGTCAACAACTAGTTGAGCGAGTTCACAGAAAGTAAATGTGTAATAGTAAGTTCGTTTGTAACAGGTGGCTCTACTGGGCCGTTAGTACGTTCTATTGGTGGGGCTTCCCACGTTGTGTAATCACTAGACTAATCGTATCTATAAGTATCCTTCACAACCGAGGATAGTGATCAGTATAAGTATCCGGCACATCCGAGGATAGTGATCAGTATAAGTATCCTTCACAACCGAGGATAGTGATCAGTATAGGTATCCTTCACATCCGAGGATAGTGATCAGTATAAGTATCCTTCACAACCGAGGATAGTGATCAGTATAAGTATCCTTCACATCCGAGGATAGTAATATAGTAATCTAGTCATAGTGTCAGTAGTGTATCTATTCATCCTTATCCTTTCAATCCCATTCCCAACACCCCGGGAATCCCATGCCTTGGTAAGAGTGTGAACTCACCTTGGTTTGCTCGGTATGTTATTGCTTCTAGGGTTTATAAATCTCTAAGTCCGTTACACACGACCTAGGATATATTGCACATGATTCGTTCCATTAGGGTTTATAAATCCTCGATATTCAAACAACGGTGCTTTGTGTGTTTATTGTGTACACGACGATATTACATATAATGTTCACACATGCAGAATCATGCTGTTGCACACAATTATTCACATAGAATCATACGTCACACAGGCTTAACAGGACTAACATAATATCATGTAGCTACTTGTTTCAATTTGACAATTACACAGCATCAAACAGTTACACAATATCAGACAAGTGTGTGTGTGTGGGGGGGGGGGGTTCCCCTGTTTGAAACTCGGACATGTATGATCATGTTAAACTCGGTCCAATGGTTAGCCCATTAAACTCGGTCCAATAGAACTCAATAAACTCGGTCCAAAGGGGACTTAATAAACTCGGTCCATCACAAATCAATAAACTCGGTCCACCACTAATCAATAAACTCGGACCAAGTATATTCATTAAACTCGGACAACATCCAATCCATTAAACTCGGACAATAGACATTTCATTAAACTCGGCCCAATTAAACTCGGACAATAGACATTTCATTAAACTCGGCCCAAACACATACTCGGACCATTTGATTAAATAAACTCGGACCAATATGTAAATTATGTTCGGACCATATGTAATTCATTTAAACTCCGACTATCAAATCACGAATAAACTCAGACATATGATATAACATTAAACTCAGACAGTTACATGCGTGAACTTCAATTTGCACAGAATCAATATGATCAGAACAGTTACGTTTTGCTATCATACGAACATGAAAACCCTAAATTCATACGTTTGTACAATGCAATGATCAATCATCAATCTATCATTCAACCTATCTTGCTTCTAAATCATCAAGCAATGATTCCACAACAACTCAAATCATTTTCATGAATCAGAAACAATCAATCATGCAGAGATTATCATATGAGAAACTAGGGTTTTGACACCCATCAATCAATCAACAATTTAACATCACACAATGATTAAACAATTACCTTGATTCGATTCTAGATGGATTGGCAAACAAACTTGATGCAAAGAACTTGTGAATCCAAGAATGATGAGAAGTGGTTGTAGAGAGGATTAGGGAATGTGGGTATACGTGCTTTGATTCTTGTGATGATTAGAGAATGATTAGTGAAAGAGATTAGGGTTAAGTATCACTAGAATTCCACTAATTGTCCTCTACATCCTCAAGTATTACATTTTACAATAGTGCACTATCTCAATTAATTTCACAGTTTCACCACCAAGTTTACACATTTGACAAGTTTATCACAATTAACACATAGTCATGCATAATCACATAATCACACAACACACTTCATTGAATCAAAACATATACAAGTTCCATAACAACTAATCGTGATATCAATCAACTAAATAATACAAGAACGTGCATTAAATGCGAAATAGAAATCTTGGAATTTCGAGTTGTCACATTATCCCCAACTTAAAAGAAATTTCGTCCCGAAATTTGGTACGCACTCACTGAGGAAGCTAGGTAAGTCGTAGTGTTCACTGGTTTTCCTGGGGTGTCACATCATCCCCCCGTTGATTTGGAATTTCGTCCCGAAATTCAGTAGTAGTAGCTTCAGCCTCAGTAGTGGATGCATTGGTTTCGAATAACTGGGGTACTTTTCTTTCATTTGGTCTTCGCGTTCCCAGGTGTACTCTGGGCCACGTTGGGAGTTCCAACGAACTCGAACAAGAGGGATTCTCTTGTGTTTGAGGACCTTAACATCCCGGTCCGTGATTTCAATTGGTTCCTCGACGAACTGCAACCGCTCGTCGATAGTGAGTTCCTTAAAAGGAATGATGAGGGTTTCATCTGATAAGCACTTCTTTAAGTTCGACACATGAAAGACATTGTGAACTGCTCCGAGTTCAGCTGGTAAGTTCAACTTGTAGGCTACTTTGCCAATCTTTTCTAAGATTTCGAATGGTCCGACGTACCGCGGATTCAGTTTGCCCCTTTTGCCAAAACGTACCACACCCTTCCAGGGTGAGACTTTCAATAATACCCGGTCCCCGACCTGAAATTCCAAAGGCTTTCTACGCTTGTCCGCGTAGGCTTTCTGACGGTCGCGTGCTGCCGCCATGCGTTGTCGTATCTGTGCTATCTTTTCTGTGGCGTCCACTACAATCTCTGGACCCGTAATTTGACTATCCCCCACCTCTGCCCAACAGAGAGGTGACCGGCATTTACGTCCGTACAATGCCTCGAACGGAGCGGCTTGTATGCTGGTATGATAACTGTTATTGTATGAAAACTCCACTAAAGGGAGGTGCTTTTCCCAGCCGTTGCCGAAATCAATAACACACGCTTGGAGCATGTCTTCTAAAGTTTGAATCGTGCGCTCAGACTGCCCATCTGTCTGAGGGTGATAAGCTGTGCTCACGTCTAATCGTGAGCCGAAGGATTTGTGCATCGCTTGCCATAGCTCTGACGTGAATCGTGCATCCCGATCCGAAATAATGGAGGTTGGCACTCCGTGCCTCGAAACGACTTCTTTCAAGTAGATGTCTGCTAAGGTAGAAAACTTATCCGTTTCTTTGATAGCCAAGAAGTGAGCAGACTTTGTGAGTCGATCAACGATTACCCAAATAGTATCATTCCCACGCTGGGATCTAGGTAAGCCTGTAACGAAATCCATGGAAATTTCTTCCCATTTCCACTGTGGTATCCTGGGTTGTTGTAGTAGACCTGCGGGTTTCTGATATTCGACCTTGACTCTCGCACAGGTCAAGCACTTGCCAACATAGGTGGCGATGTGGGCTTTCATACTTGGCCACCAGTATGTTGTTTTGATATCGTGGTACATTTTATCCGCCCCTGGGTGTACCGAGTAGCGAGACTTGTGCGCTTCGTCCATCACAAGCTCTCGTAAACCACCATAAAGTGGGACCCAAATACGCCCCGTTACATAGTAGGCGCCGTCTTCCTTTTGTTCCATTCGTTGCCTTGAACCGCGTAAGGCTTCAGCCTTGACGTTTTCTGGTTTTAGTGCTTCTATCTGAGCGGCTCGTATCTGTGCAGGAAGACTAGACTGAATGGTAAGCTGTAGCGCTCGCACGCGCTTAGGTAGAGTGTCTTTTCGACTGAGGGCATCAGCCACAACATTGGCTTTGCCTGGATGGTACTTGATGGCGCATTCGTAGTCGTTAAGTAACTCGACCCATCGTCGTTGACGCATGTTCAAATCCTTCTGCTTAAGGATATGCTCGAGACTCCTGTGATCGGTGTAAATCGTGCACCTGGTACCGTACAGGTAGTGTCGCCATATCTTAAGCGCGAAAACAACAGCTCCCAGCTCTAAATCGTGCGTCGTGTAGTTTCGTTCATGAATCTTGAGTTGCCGCGAAGCGTATGCAATAACTTTATCCCGCTGCATCAATACACAACCAAGCCCCTGTATCGATGCGTCACAATAAACTACGAAGTCATCCGTGCCCTCGGGCAGCGAAAGAATAGGTGCGCTGCAAAGCCTATCCTTTAAGTACTGAAAAGCGGTCTCCTGCGTATTACCCCATCTGTAAACGACACCTTTCTGTGTTAGCATAGTAAGCGGCTGCGCGATCTTGGAGAAGTCTTTGATGAATCGTCTGTAGTAACCCGCCAAACCCAAGAATTGGCGTATTTCTGTCGGTGTACGCGGTGCAGGCCAATTTCTGATCGAATCTACCTTGGATGGATCGACGTGAATCCCATACTTGTTTACCACGTGGCCTAGGAAGTGGACTTCACGAAGCCAGAAGTCGCATTTTGAAAACTTTGCATACAGTTGCTCTTTTCGAAGAAGTTCCAAGATAAGACGTAAGTGCTGCTCGTGCTCCTCCTGACTCTTGGAGTAGATTAGAATGTCGTCGATGAAAACAATGACGAACTTGTCTAGATAGGGTTTACACACCCTGTTCATAAGATCCATGAAGACTGCAGGCGCGTTCGTAAGCCCGAATGGCATGACAAGAAACTCGTAATGTCCGTAACGAGTTCTGAAAGCGGTTTTGGAGACGTCCTCATCCCGGACTCTCAGCTGATGATACCCTGACCTTAAATCAATCTTGGAGTAATAACACGACCCTTGCAACTGGTCGAATAAGTCATCTATGCGCGGAAGAGGATAATGGTTCTTCACCGTCACCTTGTTGAGTTCACGGTAGTCGATGCACATTCTGAACGTACCGTCTTTCTTCTTTACAAATAACACTGGAGCTCCCCAAGGCGAAGAGCTTGGACGAATAAATCCCTTTTCCAAGAGCTCTTGCAGTTGCTTCGACAGTTCTTTCAGTTCGGTTGGAGCTAAACGATACGGTGCACGAGCTATAGGTGCTGCTCCAGGAGCCAACTCAACCTGAAACTCGACTTGACGATGAGGCGGTAAACCGGGTAAATCTTCAGGAAACACCTGAGGGAAGTCACGTACAACTGGAATATCCTCCAGCTTCTTTTCCTTTGCTGATGCATCAGTAACAAGAGCCAAAATGGCTGTGTGCCCTTTACGTAAACATTTCTGCGCCTTCAAGTAAGAGATGATGCCAATAGGGCTGTAAACGAACCGAACGTTCAGCGAACAGTTCATGAACCGTTCGGCGGGAAGTTCGTTTATGTTCGTTCGTTTAATAAATGAACGAACACGAACAAGAAATTTCGTTCGATTAGTTAAATGAACGAACATGAACAAAGGTCTCGTTCGTTCAATTGTGTTCGTGAACGTTCGGTAAGGTGTTCGTGAACATTCGTTCATTTGCGTTCGTTTATGTTCGTATGTTCGTGTTTTAATTAAAGATTTTTATACTTTCATATATTTTATCTATACTTTTTATACTATTAAACTTTTATTTATATCATTACCCTAACAATTAAACTAGGAAACCCTCTTTCACCTTGTTTATGCACCATTTCCCTTTCTTTTCTCATTAGTTACATCGACGAATATGATCTACCTCCGTTCCACAATAAAGGATTCAAGTTCTAGTGCTACTCTCTGGGCCATCCACCTTTATCCTTCATCGCGTTCGCCAAATTTATTTGTGTTCGCTTGTGTTCGTGAACCGTTCGTGAACACGCTCATTTCCTTAATGAACGAACACGAACATAAAATCTCGTTCGGTAAGTGTTCATGAACCGTTCGTGAACACATTTATTTCCTTAACGAACGAACACGAACAAGGCCTCGTTCGTGTTCGTTCGGTTCGTTTACAGCCCTAGATGCCAACCACAACACCACTCTTGTCGCCTTGAACTTCGAGAGGTTCCTGACTGGAGCGAGGAATACGAATAACTTTTTCCTTGCATAAGATCTCCGCGTGATGTTGGGATAACCAATCCATACCGATGACGACGTCAAAGCTACCCAATACTATGGGTATGAGATCAATCGAGAAAGTCTGACCCGCTAGAACAATACCACAACCCTTGACTACATGAGCGGCTTCTACACTTTTACCATTGGCTAGTTCTACGACGTGTTTGGTGTCTAGGGGTGTTGGTGTACGTTTTAATAATTTACTCATTTTCAAGGACATATAACTTGTATCAGCACCCGAATCAAATAAGACAGTAACATAAATATCGTCGAGAAGGAACTTACCCATAACCACATTGGGATCATTCACTGCATCTCCTCGACCCAACACAAATGCACGACCACGAGCTTCATTGCCATTGTTGTTGTTGTTTCCCCCGTTGTTGTTGTTACCATTACCCTGATTGTTGTTATGGTTGTTGTTGTTCTGATTTCTGTTCAGCTGAGGGCAATGCCTTTTGAAGTGACCCTCTGCACCGCACTGAAAACACCCTTTGTTACCCTGCTGCTGATTCTGCTGTGCTGGTGGCTGCTGCTGATTCTGGTTCGCAGGTCGAGCGCTTCTACAATCTTTGGCCTCATGACCCATCTTGAGGCATCTTTGACAACGAACCTTATTACACTGGCCACTGTGATGTTTGTTGCAGGTGTTACACTTTGGGAGGTTTCCTCGATACCCTCCCTGTCTGTGGCTGCCTGAGGAGTGCTGACTGGGACTCTGGTAACTGTCTGTCTTTCGTTGCTGGGCTTGCGACTGCGCTGAAGCTGACCCCTTGCTAGAATCCCCATCCCATTTTCGCTTACTTTCACTGGGAGTAGCAAGTGTAGTAGAAGTAGTAGTGGTAGTAGTAGCACTGATACGCTTTGGCAGTCTGTTCTGGTCCACTGCCTGATTTGTGATGCGGTGAGCGAGGCGTTGGATGGCCTGAAGGTCGTCAAGATTTGCCGATGTTACATGGCTCTGGATTTCTGGTGCCAAACCCTTGAGATACAACTCAATACGCTTGTATGGAGGGTCCACCATAGTTGGACATAACACAGCCAACTCATTTGATCTCTTGGTGTAAGCTTCGATTTCCGACCCAACCATTTTCAAGTTATACAGCTCGTCTTCCAACTTGTGAATGTCTTCTCTAGTGCAGTATTCCCTCTTAATCAGTTCCTTGAAATCATTCCAGGGTGTGGCGTTAGCAGCTGCCAACCCTAAGATCTGCACTTGTGCGTTCCACCAAGTGAGCGCAATCCCTTCAAGTGTGCCAGTGGCGAACTTCACCCTGCGAGCCTCAGGGCATTCACACATCTCGAAAACCGACTCGAGCTTTTCAAACCAGTGAAGGAGTCCAACTGCTCCCTCCGTGCCACTGAACGTGTTAGGACGACAATCCATGAAATTCTTGAAGGTGCACACAGGCTGCTGCGCGTGTTGACCTATTGTGTACGAATAGGACAAAGTTAAATACGAGAGTTAATGTAGGATCTAAAGATCCTAGTGTCTATACTGCAGGGTATACTACCTGCTTGAGCAGCTGCAACTGCCGCAGCAACTTGAGCCTGAACAAGAGCCTCTAGCTGGGCTTGAGTCATGTTGATACGTCCGGCCATTGATCTTCACATCAAAGGCATCATAAGTGAGAAAAGTTCGCGAATAGTGCGATGACAGAAGAGTGTAAGCACGTAAGTGTTCTTAAGCAATAACAAGTAGTGAGCAAAGTAATGTAAACATACTACGAGCAAAGTTCTATGCAATTCTAGCAAGCAGGTAATAAACATAAACCTTATTACCTAGGATGTCGAGTCTTGCACGTGGAGCGAAGCGTCGTTGTGGATCGTTGAGAGCACTGTTCTGGTTATAGTCTGGTTTTAATAAAAACGTTTTCCCCATATTAAAACCAAGTTCTCTATAACCAATGGCTCTGATACCAATCTGTCACACCCCCAAAATCCACCTGCGGGGTATCACCGCTTGGGAGCGTGACTGACCAGGATCAAGCCACCAATCATACAGAACATTGTATAAAGTAAAAGTAAATGCAATATAAACCAAACCAATTCCATATGAAAGGTGTTTCCAAAACATAAGTAAGTTGTCATTGTTTAGCGGAAGCGTATTATTGTAAAACCCATAGCAAATAAGTATCAAATATCAAAAGTGTTTAACAAGATGATCAAGATCCAAGCCCCACAACGACCAGCTCCTCCGTGTGCAAGCTCCATATACCTAACGTCCTGCAAGGCATGTAACAGAGGGTCAACAACTAGTTGAGCGAGTTCACAGAAAGTAAATGTGTAATAGTAAGTTCGTTTGTAACAGGTGGCTCTACTGGGCCGTTAGTACGTTCTATTGGTGGGGCTTCCCACGTTGTGTAATCACTAGACTAATCGTATCTATAAGTATCCTTCACAACCGAGGATAGTGATCAGTATAAGTATCCGGCACATCCGAGGATAGTGATCAGTATAAGTATCCTTCACAACCGAGGATAGTGATCAGTATAGGTATCCTTCACATCCGAGGATAGTGATCAGTATAAGTATCCTTCACAACCGAGGATAGTGATCAGTATAAGTATCCTTCACATCCGAGGATAGTAATATAGTAGGCCAGTCATAGTGTCAGTAGTGTATCTATTCATCCTTATCCTTTCAATCCCATTCCCAACACCCCGGGAATCCCATGCCTTGGTAAGAGTGTGAACTCACCTTGGTTTGCTCGGTATGTTATTGCTTCTAGGGTTTATAAATCTCTAAGTCCGTTACACACGACCTAGGATATATTGCACATGATTCGTTCCATTAGGGTTTACAAATCCTCGATATTCAAACAACGGTGCTTTGTGTGTTTATTGTGTACACGACGATATTACATATAATGTTCACACATGCAGAATCATGCTGTTGCACACAATTATTCACATAGAATCATACGTCACACAGGCTTAACAGGACTAACATAATATCATGTAGCTACTTGTTTCAATTTGACAATTACACAGCATCAAACAGTTACACAATATCAGACAAGTGTGTGTGGGGGGGGGGGGGGTTTCCCCTGTTTGAAACTCGGACATGTATGATCATGTTAAACTCGGTCCAATGGTTAGCCCATTAAACTCGGTCCAATAGAACTCAATAAACTCGGTCCAAAGGGGACTTAATAAACTCGGTCCATCACAAATCAATAAACTCGGTCCACCACTAATCAATAAACTCGGACCAAGTATATTCATTAAACTCGGACAACATCCAATCCATTAAACTCGGACAATAGACATTTCATTAAACTCGGCCCAATTAAACTCGGACAATAGACATTTCATTAAACTCGGCCCAAACACATACTCGGACCATTTGATTAAATAAACTCGGACCAATATGTAAATTATGTTCGAACCATATGTAATTCATTTAAACTCCGACTATCAAATCACGAATAAACTCAGACATATGATATAACATTAAACTCAGATAGTTACATGCGTGAACTTCAATTTGCACAGAATCAATATGATCAGAACAGTTACGTTTTGCTATCATACGAACATGAAAACCCTAAATTCATACGTTTGTACAATGCAATGATCAATCATCAATCTATCATTCAACCTATCTTGCTTCTAAATCATCAAGCAATGATTCCACAACAACTCAAATCATTTTCATGAATCAGAAACAATCAATCATGCAGAGATTATCATATGAGAAACTAGGGTTTTGACACCCATCAATCAATCAACAATTTAACATCACACAATGATTAAACAATTACCTTGATTCGATTCTAGATGGATTGGCAAACAAACTTGATGCAAAGAACTTGTGAATCCAAGAATGATGAGAAGTGGTTGTAGAGAGGATTAGGGAATGTGGGTATACGTGCTTTGATTCTTGTGATGATTAGAGAATGATTAGTGAAAGAGATTAGGGTTAAGTATCACTAGAATTCCACTAATTGTCCTCTACATCCTCAAGTATTACATTTTACAATAGTGCACTATCTCAATTAATTTCACAGTTTCACCACCAAGTTTACACATTTGACAAGTTTATCACAATTAACACATAGTCATGCATAATCACATAATCACACAACACACTTCATTGAATCAAAACATATACAAATTCCATAACAACTAATCGTGATATCAATCAACTAAATAATACAAGAACGTGCATTAAATGCGAAATAGAAATCTTGGAATTTCGAGTTGTCACAAGTTCCATGGTTGACCTTCCATGAACTTTACATCTCTACTGACACATATCTTGTTCTTTGCTGGATCATATAATTTGTATGCCTTTGATCCTTCTTCTATTCCAAGGTAAACCATAGGTTCACTTCTGTCATCTAACTTCTTTTGTTGAAGTGGTAGTACCTTAGCGTAAGCAGTGCAGCCAAAAACCTTCAAGTGTTCGAGATTTGGCTTTCTTCCTTTTAATGCTTCATATGGTGTCTTGTTCACCAGGCCTTTTGTCGGAACCCTGTTTAGTACGTATATCGCGTGTCGTATTGCTTCACCCCAAAAGTTCTGTGGCATGTTCATTGCCTTAAGCATACTGCGAGTAGTTGACAACATCGTCCTGTTTCTTCTTTCCACTACTCCATTTTGCTGTGGGGAATATGGTGCTGTAAGCTGTCTTGCTATACCGTTGGTTTTGCAATACTTGTTGAATTCAGCCGATGTGAATTCACCTCCCCTATCCGTCCTTAACATCTTTAACTTGGTCTGCGCTTCCTTTTCCACCTTTTCTTTGAACTCCTTAAATGTTTCGAGCGCTTGATCCTTGGAAGTTAGTAAATACGCCCACATGTAGCGAGTACAGTCGTCTACAAGTAAGAATATATACTTCTTCCCAGCATGTGTTGGTGGAGTTATAGGACCACACAAATCCCCATAGACTAAGTCCAGAGGTTTTAAAGATCTGAACTTTGCCTGATTTGGAAATGGTGCCCTACTATGCTTTCCTAATAAGCATGCGTCACAGACTTGACTAGCATGACTTATTTGTGGAACTCCATGTACCAAGTTCTTACGAGTCATTTCCTTAATAGCGTCGAAGTGTAAATGGCCTAACCTTGCGTGCCATAACCATGCTGTGTCTTCGGTCTTTGATAGTAAGCAGATTGGTTTTCCCGTTTTTAGTTTGACTTTGTACAGCCTGTTCTTCATTCTCTTGACTCGCATTAGTAGCTTTCTATTTCGATCTCGGATAGTAAGTAAATCTCCGTCCATAACCACTTTGCAACCGATTTCTGTAAGTTGTCCGAGGCTCAATATATTGGTCTTCAGACTTGGAATGTAGTATACTTGTGAAACAATCTTCTGTTCATGGTTCAGACATTCCAGTAGTATTGAACCTTTGCCTTTAATTTCTACGTGTGACCCATCACCGAAACGTACTTGCCCTGTCACCGTTTCATCTAACTCCTTGAAGTGACTTCGCACTCCTGTCATGTGGTTGCTGGCCCCGTTGTCTAAGTACCATAGATTTTCATTTTCTGAGGCATAACTTGTCGGTTTTATATGTTCCTCGTTTAGCAGAGCCCTTTCTTGAACATTTTCTTCTTGTATTGTCATTAACAATACGGGTGCTTCGTCTTCCTCGACGAGGTTTGAATGTTCTTGCACTTCGTCTTTCTCAGAACAGTCCTTCTTGTAGTGTCCAAACTTTTGACACTTAAAGCATTGGATCTTACTTAGGTCGGTTCTCGCAAACTTCCTCCAATTTCTAGAATTTCCATTTCTAGATCTAGATGTAGATCCTTCGTTTCTGGGACTTTGCCTATTTCCGTTGTTTCGCCAAATTCCACGCGTCTGGTTAAATCTACCACGACCGCGGTTTCCAGATTGTCTACCTCTGTTGTTATCCTGATGTGTAAACATAAGCCTATCTTGGCTTTCTCCTTGATTTCCTTTCTTTAACATGAGACGTTCTTCATATGTCTTTAGTCTTCCGACTGCTTCTTGTAGCGACATGGTTTCTATATCGGGGTATTGTTCCATAGAGGCAACGATTTGAGTAAACCTATCCGGTATGCCATTTAAGAGTTTGCGTACTAGAGTCGGTTGACTCATTGTCGTTCCTACTTCTGTTGCTCGGGTAACGATACTATTGATCTTTGCGGTAAACGAATCAATAGTGTCGTCATCCCTCATTTGCAACAATTCAAATTCTGACAATAGCGTGTGCATACGCGCCTTTTGTACCCGATCAACGCCAACATGTCTAATCTTTAGATTATCCCAAATCTCTTTTGCAGTTTTACAACTTGCAACTTGCAATACAACGTCTTCTGGTATTGCTTGAAACAGATATGCAATTGCAGACTTATCTTTCTTAGTGTCTACCGTTGCATTCTCTGCCGGTTCAATCGTTTCCCACAAACCATTCGCTTCAAGAATTGTCTTGATACGAATAGCCCAAACCGTATAGTTTGTTGGTTTCAGAATCGGACACTGAAACTGGGAAAGAGAATTTCCATTTATCGGACTTTGCCCGGATGATCCTGACATATCTTCCTGCCGAATAATCTTCATTTCTACTAAACTTTCTTTTGGTTTTAATATATCTTAGCAACCCCGATTACCCGAATCGTGTAATAACCAAATAACCAAAAACAATCTAATTCGCACTAAAACCCCGGAATCAAAACAAACGAACCCTAGATTCCTAACCGTTCGGTTCGACCGACTTTCCTAGAACCGAAAATAAATAATTTTGAAATGAAACTTTTGCGAATTTAAACGAAATTGAAACCTGATCGCGAATTCCCTGCGATGCCTTGCGATTCCCACGCCTAGAGCCTGATGCTCTGATACCAATTTGTTGGCCCAAACTTGGATCTTGATCTCTAATAAGCGTGAATAACTTGAATAACAACAACTTGAATAACTTGATAATAACCGAATGTATACAATATCGAATTGAGAGTATATACAATTGATTTCGAATGTAATGAACAAGTACAAATTAATCTAACTATCCCTATATATAGTTTCCTACGGGTACGAGTGAATGGCCGTCTCTTCGTGAAAAGTCATGTCTCTTGGATGTGTGGTTGAGATTGGATCTTGAAGAGGTGTGTTGATTCTCTTCCGCATGATCAACAGTCGCGTCCTTTCCCTTTCTTTGGTGTCGATTCCGAATGGTGTGTGTAGGAGACATACCCATTCGGTTAGTGAGGGTAGTTTCAAACTTCCACTTTGTCAACTTCAACCCTTGTAGTTCATAACCGCCATATCTAATATTATTTCTAATTATATAACTATCTAACTAAACTATGTACATGATGTTAAGAGATTAACCGGTTTCATGATTATTATCTTATGTTATCATCTGATTATCAAAACAATAGATCATCGAGATATGATAATACTAATGACATATGAAACACAGCTAATTAACTTATACATGGAACATAGCTAATCTATACTATATGATAATAAGATAAAACAAAAAAATCTTCTATGTACTATAATAAAATAAACTAACTTTTCTACACGTGTCATTCATTAAAGGCATTCTCAAATATATATTTATCTTATATTAACTAAATAAATAATAAATTAATATTAAATCTTATCATATTTTAATAAAATATTATCCTCAAATCTAAATTGTTAATTAATATATTTTAAAACAAATACCTCTCTTTCCTACCTATCTTATCTATATCTATACTATATAATAAAAGAAACCTGTTTTGGGACACTTGTTATTCTCTCATTTAATTGATTAAAATTATTAATAATACTAATAATAATAATAATATTTAATCTAAATTAATACAAATTTTTATTATTAATAATATTTAATCAAATCTAAAATTTAATCTAATACAATTTTTATTATCAAACAAAACGGATATTACCTTTGAATTTTGTTCAGCTTTTAGTAATTGTAATTCATGGTTGATGTCTGATTCATGTTTAGAATTCAGGGCCAGTAATGTGTAAAATAATCAAACAAAACAACAAAGCAATTTGGTCCTCATGAGCAATACGTGCTTCTTTAATACTGATGAATCGAAACGAAGAACAATTTGATTTCGTTGAATAATATTTTCTTTTTGCAAAAATAATTGAATACCATATCTATCTATACATATAATAAAAGAAACTATGTTAGGGACACATGGCGTTATTATTTTTTTAAATATTTATTATGAAAAGTTATTTATTGATAATATTAAATTTAAAATTTGTAGAAGAGATTTTAATGACAAAGACAAAGACAACTGATAATAATATATTAATTATTATAATCATATGTTAATTAATTAAAATCTAAAAAAATATATTAGCGTTTTAAATATTTATAAAGATAAAGATTTTATTTAATTGGTAGTTTTAATTATTTTTATATTTTGATGATAAGGACAAGGATAACCAATAATCATATACTAAAATAAAAATATTTATTTTAATCAACTGTTATACATGGTATATTTAGAATCATATTTTTAATAAAGGATCCCATTATCCCGTTTTACACTCCAATAAAATAATAATATTAAATCATAATATCCAGCTTATCTATTATATATTTAATATTTTTTACTAAAATATTTCTGTTCTTTTTTTTTCTGCTAATTATCTAACATCAGGTAATACGTAAGTTTCTAACCTAATAATAAATATAGAAAACAAAGTAAAATGTTATAAACCATGTAATACAGAACTTTTTAACCTAATAAAAAATAAAGTGAGATGTTACACTAAGTAAATAGTGCCTCAAAGTTCCTTTTGTTAGAAAACACATCTTGATAACTAAATGTTTTAACGGATTACATTATTCGTGTAAGACATGTGTTTATTCAAATTGTGCAATACACGAATTGTATAACTATTTTATTACTTAGTATATAAAATTATATTTATTCAACCCGTGTAATACACGTGGTTCTAACCTAGTATTAAATATATAAAAAATAAATTAATATTAAATGTTATCCTAATTTATTAAAAATATAATTTTTTTTATTATTTGGTATACAAAATTATATTTATTCAACTCGTGTAAACGCAGGGTTTTTAAAAATTTAACTTTTATTAGTTACTATACAAAGTTACATTTATATAACCCGTGTAATACACGGAGTTTTTAAGAATATAATATTTTTATTATTTGGTAGATTTTTCAACCCGACTATACATGGGTTTTTTAATGATACGATTTTTAAGTATTTAATATACAAAATTACATTTATTTAATCTGTGTAATACACATGATTTTTAAAGATATAACTCTTTTTTAGATCTATTCAACACGTGTCGTATACAGGTTTTTAAGGATGTAATTTTTTTTATCATTTGGTAGATTTATTCAACCCGATTATACACGGGTTTTTTAAAGATACGACGTTTTTAGTATACAAAATTACATTTATTTAATCTGTGTAATACACATGGTTTCTAAATATATAACTTTTTTTATTATTTGATATATATAAAATTATATTTATTAACCCGTACAATATGCGAGTTTCTTTTTATTATTTAATATATAAAATTACATTTATTCAACCCGTGTAATATTACACGAGGTTATAACCTAGTATAATATATACCATCACCAAGTATCTAATACATCATATAAACCCACTAATTAAAAGCAATTCAGTGTAAATGAACATTTTACCCTTAATTCTTGAAAACTTTAAAATTTCTATACGCCTATAGTTTTAATTTCAAATTTTATTATTTACCATTTTACCCTTAATTTTATTATACTTTTGAAATTTCGTATATGCCTATACCCTTAATTTTCCTAAACATTAATAACTATTGGCTTTTGGTCAAACTGGTTCCAAGAAAAAGGAGTTCGGGTCAAAGTGAGTCGTTTTACAAGAAAAAGAACTATAAATTTGGCTTTATGGCAGCAGCAAAGTGGTAGAGGCGGCAAAAACATGCGTGTCGGTTTTTTTTTTTTTTTTTGAAACTTAACTTTCATTAACACACCACCAAACCCGAAAACCGGGCCGGCAACAAACAACAAAACAAAAATTACATAATTAAAAATTTACACCAATCAACCCAATCGATAGAAAAGGAGCGCGACCTATGCTTAAACCAGAAAAAACCCAAAGCTCTAATCTCACTAAAGACGTCCTCCACCTTAGACCGCGAACCCGAGAAGACCACTTTATTTCTAGCCAACCAAATACACCAGTATGCGATGATAATAATGCCTTGAAGAACCATTTTTTTCCGATTTCCGCAATCTACTGAAGTTGTGAATCTCCAAAAGGTCAATAATGGAAAAAGCAAAAAACGGAGGAGTACCGCACCACCTGCTGATTTTGAACCAGATCAGATCCGCGAACCGGCAAGAGGTGAAGAGATGGCTCACAGATTCATCCTCGCTGCCGCATAAGGGACAAGCACTAATTTGATTAACAATCCCTCTAGAGAGTAATGCATCCGAAGTAGGAATTCGATTCAAGATTAACCTCCAAGCGAAAATATTACACTTAGACGGGACCCATTTACACTAATCGAAAACAGCGACATTGGGATCAATCCTACCGCGAGCAAGAACCTCTTTGGCATATTTAACCGAAAAAATACCTAAGGAGTCGCCCAACCATCTCCATTTGTCTCTACCATCCGAGAGATTAAAGGAAGATAACATACCCGTCAGAGAGACCATCTCCTGTAACTCCGAAGCCGTGCTCGGCTCATGCCTCCAAAGCCACAACCCACCATCGGCCAGACGATCCTTAACCGAGCAATTTTTTACTATCTCCAGCCTGAAGAGACCCGGAAAAAGATCTTTGAGCGAAGAATCGGACAACCAGGGGTCTAACCAAAAGAAAACATCGGAACCCGAAGCAACCACACCTTTGAAGAGACTGCGAATCGGCTTGTTATCCACGATAGGCTTGTTCAACACATTACAAATATTGGCCCAAACCCCTCTGATAGATTTATTACAAGGAAGGAATAACCACTCAGAACGACCCGAGTGTATAGTAGAAACGATTAGAACCCATAAACTATCGGGCTCATTCTTAAACCTCCAACCCCATTTGCTGAGCAAGGCCAAATTGACGTCCAACAACTTATTCAGACCCAAACCTCCCGCTTTCTTAGGAAGAGAAACCTTTTCCCAAGCTACCCAATGAGTCTTCCTAACGTTATTTGAGCCACCCCACAAAAATTTCTTTATGATACTTTCAAGGTCTTTGATAACTTTGATCGGCGCCTTATAAAGGGACATGAAGTACACAGGCAGACTATCGAGAACCGACCTAATAAGAGTAACCCTGCCTCCAATGGATAATAAGGCAGCCTTCCAAAGAGAAAGACGCTTCTGGAATAGATCATAAACAGGTCGCCAGCTGTTTATACGGTCCATATTGGCACCAACCGTTAAACCTAAGTATTTAAAAGGAATAGAATCAGCCTTACATCCGATCCAGAGAGCCATCTCCTCAATTTCCTCCTTCGAGACTCCAACCCCGAAAATACTAGATTTATTGAGATTGATTTTGAGACCCAAGCATACGTGAAAACACCGAAGGATCCTAATGACATTAATGATGTTTTCATTATCCCATTCCCCCATTATCATGACATCATCGGCAAAGAATAAGTGAGACACACGGACGTCAGAACCTGGGAAATTAATACCTTGAAAGACATTGGCCTCACGAGCCATATTAAATAAACACGACAAAGCCTCCATAACCACAACAAAAAGAAACGGGGAAATCGGATCTCCTTGTCTCATGCCTTTGCTGCATCCGAACTCGAAGGTAGGCGAACCATTAACTGTAACACCCGTCTAATTATTTAACGTTTTTCGTTTAAGTTACGAAAATAATTAAGAAATTATGTGTAAATACTGCCGAATAATACGGGTGAATTAAAACTTTTACAATTTGAAAGTATTACAACAAAATGTAATTAAGTTCGTCATTTAAAAGTAACGACGAAACGTCATGCGGAAGCTTATTTCATTGATCGTGTTCGGTCCTTCCTAGTGCTTGATCTTCATCCGAGAACACTTGGTATATATCTGTGATCAAAACCAACCCAAATGTTAGTTTTGATGCTTAAATAATAGATTAAACAAGTTCTAAACGACAAACCATGAAATAAAATAAGATGTGCCAGTTCTGTAGTCTGTCGCGGATTTGGTACTAGCTTACGCGGGCCGCGTCACGCGAAAGCTTATACGCGTTTAAAAACGGTCCGGACGGGTTCGCAATGCATCAACGGGTAAAATAAACAATTTTCGCGAACTGACACATGCTCGCGTAGCGCGACGAACTGGGCCTTTCCCGTCGCGCTACGCTACGACCTGTTTTCGAAAGAATGTTGATGCTGGTTGCTGCAAATTCCCAGCACAACCGGATTTTACGGAAACGAGCATAACTTTCTCGTTCTTGATCCGTTTTACGCGATTCTTTTTCCTACGCGGCCGTAATTTAATTCTCCATCTAATGGAGTTAAAATCCGACATCCGGATTAACAAAATTCCAGACTTTTAAGTCTTCGGCTTATTATCCTTTTTACCAAACATTGACCCGTTCATGATTTTATCACACCAACTTGTTTATTTGATCTTTAAACTCATGGAGTTCATTATATCAATATCTCCTATCATATTACTCTCAAATCACGGGTTTCTTACATAATAAAATCCCGTTTACGCTTAATTGCTTATTTTGACCCATTAAGAGTATTTAAGCACTTTTAGGCTCAAAATCGCTTTTATTCTATTCTAGCATTGTAACCTATATTTCTTATATAGTATTCTTCCATCACAACTAATTGTGTGTTGGATTACAATGTGTATATCTATATGTTCCGAGTTTTGCCCTTCGGATTGTTATTTTACGACAAGACTCAGCTATTTGACTAACATATTACATCTTTCAACTTATATACTTATTCTAAGTATCTATCTAATCATGAAATTCATTTCCAAGCAACCCTTAAGGGTTGTTTGTTCAATTTAGCCTACAACGGCGTTTTGGTCGATTTTGGTCCTTCTTTTATGACGCAGGACTCTCACCAATTATTCGACCAAAATAACACTTTTAGCTACAACATAATTATGCGTACCTGGCTCGGATCAAAATATTGACCCGTTTTAATACCTTTCGCTATTAATATCTAGATAATAGCAATGCTAACCATGTGTTAATTCCTGTGATCGTAAACTCAACAAGCAATCATCAAATATTATTGACAAATGGTGCTAACAACACCATTTGACCCGTTTAGTCGAAATGACCAATTGTCATTATAAGATGGCACTTAATTACCATTTCACCCCTTAAACCTATCCCGGTTTACTTTTTGAAATCATCCAACTTGAAAGTCGTTTCCTGTTTTATTTGACCCATTATGACTTATGCCAAATGGTGTCGTTTTAAATCCCTTTATCTATTCGTTAACCCATGTCCGGATTACCATTTCACCATTTTTACCCCTTTCTACCATAATTTATGGTTTATGCCATTTTCGCTTGTTCCGACTAGCATTATATTGCGCCGGAACATCATGTTTCATTTACTTAATATAAATCGTATTCCATGCTCACAAATAAGCATTTTGTAATAAAAGTAAAAGGGCGTAAGCTTAACTTACCTCGCATCCGAACTACGCTTTTCCTTTCATTTGTGATTCGTTTGACCCGCTCCCTCATCAAGCTTCCACCTAGCTTGTTACGCGTCAAACTATCATCATCATTTTCAAGGTGGTTAGATTAGTCATTCAAGATCATGACCTTCACACCTTATGAATCTTTTACCACTATTCTTAATGAACCTTATCATAGGTCGGGTTGACTTTTAAAAAGTCAAACCACCAATTTACAAATATGAACGCACTAACAAGTTCACATGACTCGATTTAGGCATATTATCAACCACTTAGTGAGCGGCATCCTTTGAGATGCTACTTCTACTAACATGCTATCTAATTCATACCTCAAGTAACCATAAATCAACATGTAATTTTAGTCATTGTATGCATAAATACACTTTGACCAACATAACCATGGGTTTAACTCTTGTGTCAAAACCCACTTCTAATCACTTATGAACTCTTGACAAAATCTCTAATTTGTTCAAATAGTTCATTCATATGAGTTAATATGATGTTTATACACATCAATTTCATCAAATCAACAAAACCCACTTAGCTCATACTTGGCTAATAAATCACTAGTTTATGGCACAATTCTACAAGTTTGCATCTAGGGTTTGTTCCTAGACTTGTACCCACACTAATATCACTATAACATTGAACATTTATGCAAGAATTTCGTTCATGCATGTTCATCACAAATTCGAAATATCAATAAACATCGAAATTCAACATACCTTGTGATCCCCTAAGCTTGGTGATCACGATTTTATTAAAAGCCCCAAATTCTTGGCTTGATTTCTCTTGATTTTGGCAATTTTGTGAGTTAGGGTTCTTGGAAGGGAACCCCCCTTTTTCTCCTGTATACATCGACCAAAACACACACATATGTGTTTTTAAGTTTTAATTATAAACTTGTTTTCCAATTGTCCACTTTTAGTCCCTCAAGGTTTTATTTCGATCTATTTAAGTTATAATCCATTATTTATAACTTATTCACATATTATTAACTAGGTTAATTATTCCTAGTTAATTTAATGGGTTCGGGAGTTATAACCCGTTGTATTTCAAGTCCCGTTAACTCGGGCTCTTATAAACTCAAACTCTTAAACCTTTGATTTGCTTGTATTTAATTATTAGGATTTCTTATTTAAATACAATTATTTACCTGGTTATTTTATTTATTTATTTTTTTTACTACTAACGGGACTTTACCCGTCTTTTAGTATTAACGGAGTTTGATTACCAAACCCGTTTTCGGGGTGTTACAAGTCTACCCCCTTAAAGAGGTTTCGTCCTCGAAACCTTTTCTTACATAATTCATTTAGTTTAAACTCAATGTATTTGAGCCGAGAAATCTTCTAAACATTACTTATACTTTTTAACCAATCGTTATTATTACCCGAAAAGTACGGTAACATCTTTTTGGTTACTAATTGTCTACATATCTCATACGACATAGTGTAACTTCGAAATAACGTAATCTTGTTATTTCCACTAGTTTAATTAACTTAGCTGTGACAACCCTCACTAAACCAGGTATCCGTACGACTTAATTGATAATTAATTACTGCTTAATTACTGTGCTTACCTGAAATTGTGGATAAATTGCTACTTGAATGTTGATACTTGTACATACTTGCATCATACTCTATTTACCTGTAACAACTCTCACTAAAATCAATAATTAGGACGATAATTAGTCAATAAGAAAACCCTAATTAAGACACCCAAATAATTCTGCATTAGCCCTAAAATTTTCAGAACAATCGGAATCAGGATCAGGGCCCCTAAAACTCAAAGGGGGCAAACCCTAGTTGAATAATTATCTAAATAAAACGTTGCTATGTTCTGATTGGCCAATTTGTTGAATCACCAAAGCTAGTCCCGAGCCTAGGCAGCCTATAAATTAGACTGCTTAGCTTACGGACCGCAAGGGAAAGGACTTACGGTCCGTAAGCATGTCCCAAAAATTACTATAAATAGCAGACATTGGGACTTGAACAGAGAATTGAAAACGACGCACAAACTCTCTGTGTACGTCGACTTATTTCGAAAACAGTCCAAAAAGAAACACACACATAATCACGAGGTGCTGCCGCAATCAGGGTAATAACTCGATCGCTATTACGATTCAACGTCCGATCGATTATAACTATCCAACGATTGTTTGAGTGCTGCTCAAATTGAGCTAATACTTTATTATTCATTGTGATTTCGACTTGAATGTTTGAGTGCTGTTCGAATTCGGACTATGCTCTGTCATTCGTTGTGAATCCATTGAATTATTAAGTATTGCACTTATTAATTGTTGTGATGGTTTAATCTCGTGAATTGACGTAACTGCTGTATTAGTTACTAACCCGTTTGTGTGTGTGTGCATTGTTATTAAAATTAGGTTAATCACAGGCAAATCAGTAAGGCTTAAACTCTGCTCATAAAATCTGCAATGTGAGTCATTCTCTTTTTATCAACTGTTTTACAAAACTCCAAATTATTTTCCAAAGTTATAATTACAGGGATTAAGTCTATGTAATCACCAAAATATAGCCGGTATGTGGGGTTTTGTATACATTACTTATTTCCCGTCACACTTGGACAACGAGTTAGCCAAGGGGTGATCTGACCACAGTCACAGACACCATTTGGACAACGAGATAGCCAATGGGTAGTTGAGTGACAAGTATTGTGGGTAGTTGGTTTGATATCAGAAACATTGTAATTCCCCTTAATACTGTAAATTATAACAAGTGTGTCAATAAACTGAATGATTCACTCAGTATTTCCCCGCTGACAAAACCTTTTTCAAACATGTTTAAGGTGATCTGTTGTGAGCAAGGAAAAGTGTCGTGGAGCACTCTCAGCTTAGAAAAGTGGCTCAATGTAAATAAATAAAAGAAACATGTTTTGAAAAATAAAGATTTCCCTGAGAAATCATATTATTGTAAATTACGGGAATTTATCCCTAAATTATGAAACGGGCAGTTTAAATTATTGAAAGATCCTGTTTTAAAAGTCTTCCGCTGTCGCCTAAATTAACTACCACGGGATTTCTGTCCCGCGGCTCCTGAAACGGGTCAAACCGGGTCGGGGGCCGTGACAGAAATAAGGTGGTATCAGAGCCACTGTTTTAAGCTTACTGTTTAAGCTCACTATTTTAAGCCTATTGAAGTAATTGAAAAATACTTAGGAATTTTAATTCCCATTCTGTGAATATATGCTTATTTACTGATTAATTGTTAAAATTACAGCATGGGTAAACAAATGATTTCTGCTATCTACCGCAAATTAGATGGTACACTTAAAGAAAAGGGAACATCTTCTTCCAAAAATCCCACAGATATAGAAGAAGGAATCTTTGTCCGTAGGGAAAATTATGAAAATCCTCTTACCCCGGAGAAAAGGAATTTGATTATTAGAAAGGGGCAAGAGAAAAAGAAAGTCAAGAAAGTGAGATTTAATCCGGAAATTCAGGAAATTGGCAATAATCCACCAGGGGAAAATAACTTAGATGAAAAATTGGCAAATTTGTATCTGCTCGCTACCGTAGCAGCAAATGCAAATCTGTAAATTAGTAAAACTTGGAGTCTAGTAATAATACTCCCCAGTAAATAGATAAATAAATCTGAGTGTGTTCTGTTTGTTGTTATGTTGTACAAATTAGTATGCAATAAAAATGTTTGTTTGTTAAACTTTGTTCCAAAGTTTTAACTTAGCATTTTTGTGCATTTTGCATATATGCTACACAGCATGAGTGAGCTATCCGAGGCGTTTCAGAACCTCAACCTCTATCCCATGCCAATTGAAGTCTCCCACAACTTCACTGGTTACGTTGCTGACATAGAGGAACCTCTGGAATTCCAAGCTCCACCGCTGGAAAAAGCAAAACCTAAAAAGAGGAGAAGGTATGTAGGATGGAGAAAGGTGCGCAGGAGGAAACCCACAACTAAGAGACTCCTTAAAATAGAAAATCCTGTAAGCAAAGGGAAAGAAATAGAAACCGGAGAAAGTTCCAAACAAACAGAAATAGAAATAGGAAGAGACTTAAAACAAAAAGGAATAGAGATCGGAGAAAGCTCTAAACAGCCAGAGGAGATCACATTCCAGGACGAAATAGACCGTCTACTGGACAATTGTGATGTCATAGAACCTGTCAACAATAATCTCTTCTCTTACCCTGCCACAGCTCAATTCCCAATAAACCTAGAACCAGTGATTCCAGACCCACTAGTCCACACACGACCATTAGGCCAAATGGAGGAATGGTGGACCAATGACTGGCAATTCCAAAATATGATCAATAGTCCCTATAGTTTTCTCCCACAGTTTGATCCAGAACCTGTCCCTAATCCGCCAATAAGCTATGAAAATTTAGCTGAACTGCGTCAGTTTGGTGAAGAACTGATAGGCACTGGGAATAGGATCAGGGAAATAGGGGAGCAGATTTCCTGGAAGTATGACGAAAGGGAGCGTCACTACTGAACTGCCAGTTAATCAAAGAATAGTGGGGAGGGTTGGAAAAGTTTGTATTATAACTAATATAGTAAATCTAACTCTGTAAAATGGGCAATAAAACAATGTAAGATAAACAGTGTGTATTGAAGCAGGTATAATCTATAAAACAGAACAGAAGTCGAGAAAATCGACAATTTTGGTTATAGATATGTGTTGTAAGAATTTATGTGTTTATGTGTAATTGCTTTATTATATTTAATTAGCAATTATTTGACACTAATAAATTACACTTATACCAATTATCAGATGGAAAACGCTAGTAATGAACCAATTAATGAAGAGAATCAATCTGAGCAAAATCAGGAAAACCAATACATGACTAGACAAGATATTGAAAATATCATCACTCAAGGGATAGCTAATGCTATTCCTGAAATCATGGCTGCTGTTCAGAAACCTGTTGAACCGCAACAAATCATTCCTAGTAAACGTACCCAAGAAGATAATTTTAGTCATAGTGTAAATGGAGGCGGCAATCATGACAATAATAATCCACGACAGGCCCCACTCCCTAAGAAAATGAAAGCTGCAACGCCTGGTTGCACTTACAAGGAATTTCTTGCTTGCAAACCCGCAGAATTTACAGGTAACGAAGGAGCAACTGCAGTACTGCGTTGGTTAGAGAAAACCGAAGCAGTAATTGCAATAAGTAAATGTGCCGAAGAAGATCAAGTTATGTATGCGTCAAACTTGTTCAAAGAAGGGGCGTTATAATGGTGGAACACTGTATTGCAAGCAAAAGGAAGAAGGGTGGCCTATGCGATGAATTGGGAAGAATTTAAGAGTCTGGTAGAAAGAAAATTCTGTCCCGAATACGAAAAGGAACAAATGGCAAACAAGTTCCTGAGTCATCATATGATAGGCGTAGATTGTCGAGGATACACTTCGACATTCTTCGAATATGCGAGAGTGGTACCTACCCTGGCTTCGCCAGAACCGGTACTCATATCCCGTTATATTTGGGGATTAATCGGAGAAATCCGTAACATCGTTAAAGCTGCGAGACCACGCACTATTGACGATGCTGTAGAGTTAGCAAACACCTTAACCGATGAACTGGTGCGCACAAGAGAAGAAGATCGAAAGAAAGAATTGGCTCAAAAGATTACCCAAGGATTTCGTATGGGTAATAATAACCGCTTCAAAAGAAGAGGAATAGGGCAATCCTCATCACCTCCTGTCTGCAGAAATTGCAATAAGAAACACTATGGGCAATGCAATATAGTTTGCAACTTTTGCAAGGCAAGAGGACATCATGAGGAGGATTGTAGGAAAAAAACCAGAATTTGCTATAACTGCGGAGAAACAGGGCATATCAAACCCGACTGCCCTAAGCTAGTCAAAACCGCAGATAATAAAGGCAAACAAGCTGAAGGGACAACCAAGAAAAATGCTCGCGCATTCCAGCTGACCACTCAAGAAGCCGAACTCATTCCAGACGTGATAGCGGGTACGTTCTTAGTGCATAACGTCTATGCAAAAGTATTATTTGACTATGGTGCAAACCAAAGTTTTATCAATACTCCATTCTGCCAAGCTCTTAACTTACCCTTAACTACCCTTAGGCAGATTTTTACAGTCGAAACGGAAGATGGAAGTTCTGTCGACATAGACAAGGTATTGCAAGAAGGAAAGATAGAACTGTTAGGCCATAAGTTTTCTGCAAACCTGTTACCTATGAATTTAGCCGGATTTGATGTAGTATTAGGAATGGATTGGTTAGTAGCCAACCATGCTCGAATCCTGTGTGATAAGAATTCCGTAGAAATCAGTACCCCCACAGGAGAAGTAATCTTAATTACCGGAGATAGACCTCGGAAGCCATTAAAATTCATTTCAGTAATGAAATTGGCTAGTTATTCAAGGAAACAAGAAATGGTGTATATGATTTCTGTAATCGTTAACACTAAAAGTAAGGAACTCCAGGATATCCCTATAGTTTCAGAATACCCAGATGTCTTTCCAGAAGAATTACCTGGATTACCACCCGATAGGGAAGTAGAGTTTAGAATTCATCTAATTCCAGGTACTACACCAATAGCTAAAGCACCTTATCGATTAGCACCTACCGAAATGCTAGAACTGAAAAAGCAATTAGATGAATTACTAAGCAAAGGATTTATACAACCTAGTTCATCCCCTTGGGGTGCACCAGTGTTGTTTGTGAAAAAGAAAGATGGATCGAAGAGGATGTGTATCGATTATAGGGAATTGAATAAGGTTACAATTAAGAATAGATACCCACTACCTAGGATTGATGACCTTTTTGATCAATTGCAAGGAGCTAGGTATTTCTCTAAGATAGACTTAAGATCTGGATATCACCAGTTGAAAGTACAAGAAAAAGACATACCTAAAACTGCTTTCAGAACTAGGTATGGTCATTATGAGTTTACAGTCATGCCCTTCGGATTAACAAATGCTCCAGCAGCATTTATGGACATGATGAATAGGATCTGTAAACCATACTTGGATAAATTTGTAATCGTGTTCATTGATGATATACTCATTTATTCCAAAAGTCAGAAAGAACATTGTGAGCACCTGCATGCACTCTTAACTTTGTTAAGAAAGGAAAAGCTTTATGCCAAATTCTCAAAGTGTGAATTCTGGCTGCAGGAAGTACAATTTTTAGGTCATATGGTGAATCACGAAGGAATTCACGTAGATCCTGCTAAAATAGAAGCCATCACCAAATGGAAGGTCCCACGAACGGCTATGGAAATTAGAAGTTTTCTAGGCTTAGTCGGATACTACAGAAGATTTATTAAGGATTTCTCTAAGATAGCTGTACCTTTGACTAAGCTAACCTGTAAGGCAGTTAAGTTCGAATGGGGACCCAAACAAGAAGAAGCTTTTAAGATTTTAAAACACAAATTGACGAATGCTCCAATTTTAGCTTTACCCGAAGGCACAGAAGATTTTGAAGTCTACTGTGATTCTTCAAAGTTAGGATATGGATGTGTGTTGATGCAACGCAAGAAAGTAATTGCGTATGCCTCTAGGCAGTTGAAAAAGCACGAAGAAAATTATACGACTCATGATTTAGAATTAGGAGCCATAATTTTTGCCCTTAAGATTTGGAGACATTATCTGTACGGAAGTAAGTTTACTATCTATACAGATCATAAAAGTTTAAGGTATATATTTGGGCAAAAAGAGTTAAATATGAGGCAAAGAAGGTGGATGGAAATCCTAAGCGATTACGACTGTGATATTCAGTATCACGAAGGAAAGGCGAACGTAGTCGCAGATGCCTTAAGTCATAAGTATCATGCAAAGCAAAAGCGAGTCCGTGCTCTTAGGTTAAATCTACAATTAGATTTAATGGAACAATTGAAGAATGTTCAGGAAACGGCCATCAAGGATGATGCTGAAGGAATGAAAGGTTACCTAAAGGAACTAGAACAAGGAAAAGATGGAATTTGGAGATTCCACAAGAAACGAATTTGGGTACCTAAGCAAGGAGAATTAAGAAGTAAAATTTTAGAAGAAGCTCATAAATCTAGGTATACCGTACATCCAGGAAATAATAAGATGTACCAAGATTTAAGAAATAATTTCTGGTGGATAGGAATTAAAAAGGATATAGCTGAATATGTAACTAAGTGTCTTACTTGTTCGCAAGTTAAGGCAGAACACCAGAAACCTTCAGGACTACTACAACAATTGGAGATGCCTGTATGGAAATGGGAACTCATAACAATGGACTTTGTTACTAAGTTACCCAAAACCAGAAAAGGTAATGATGCTATTTGGGTAATTGTGGATCGATTAACCAAATCAGCTCATTTTCTACCAATGAAGGAAACCTTTAGCATGGAAAGGTTAGCCAAGTTGTACGTAGACGAAGTAGTATCATTACATGGAGTCCCACTCTCTATTGTATCGGATAGAGATAGTCGTTTCACTTCCCATTTCTGGACAAGTTTCCAGGAGGCAATGGGAACCCGACTCAATTTAAGTACTGCATATCATCCTCAAACGGACGGACAAAGTGAAAGGACGATACAAACCTTGGAAGACATGCTCCGAGCATGTGTAATTGACTTTGGTGGTAATTGGGATAACCATTTACCATTAATTGAATTCTCCTATAACAATAGTTATCATTCGAGCATCGAAGCTGCTCCATTTGAAGCACTGTATGGACGCAAGTGCAGAACTCCCGTTTGCTGTGCAGAAATAGGAGAAAGTCAATTATCAGGTCCAGAAATCGTACAAGAAACTACTGACAAGATAACACAAATCAAGGAAAGATTGAAGACAACTAGAGATCGTCAGAAGAACTATGCAGACAATCGCCGCAAGCCATTAGAATTTCAGGTAGGAGATAAAGTACTTTTAAAAGTTTCTCCTTGGAAAGGAGTGGTACGATTTGGTAAGAAAGGTAAACTGAGTCCAAGATATGTTGGACCATTCCCAGTGATCCAACGAATAGGACCAGTAGCTTATCGTTTACAACTACCAGAAGAATTAGCTAGAGTACATGATGTGTTTCATGTATCCAATCTCAAGAAATGTCTATCAGATGAATCCCTGGTAGTACCTCTTCAAGATATAGAGATAAACGAAAAGCTGAAATTCATAGAGAAACCCCTACAAATTGAAGACCGGAAAGTCAAGTTTCTCAAACACAAGCGACTCGTACTAGTGAAAGTCAAATGGGAATCCAAGAGAGGACCAGAATATACTTGGGAACTGGAATCAGAAATGAAGCGAAAATACCCTCATCTATTTCAGTAAATCTCGAGGACGAGATTTTTCCTAAGGTGGGAAGGATGTAACAACTCTCACTAAAATCAATAATTAGGACGATAATTAGTCAATAAGAAAACCCTAATTAAGACACCCAAATAATTCTGCATTAGCCCTAAAATTTTCAGAACAATCGGAATCAGGATCAGGGCCCCTAAAACTCAAAGGGGGCAAACCCTAGTTGAATAATTATCTAAATAAAACGTTGCTATGTTCTGATTGGCCAATTTGTTGAATCACCAAAGCTAGTCCCGAGCCTAGGCAGCCTATAAATTAGACTGCTTAGCTTACGGACCGCAAGGGAAAGGACTTACGGTCCGCAAGCATGTCCCAAAATTACTATAAATAGCAGACATTGGGACTTGAACAGAGAATTGAAAACGACGCACAAACTCTCTGTGTACGTCGACTTATTTCGAAAACAGTCCAAAAAAAACACACACACATAATCAGGAGGTGCTGCCGCAATCAGGGTAATAACTCGATCGCTATTACGATTCAACGTCCGATCGATTATAACTATCCAACGATTGTTTGAGTGCTGCTCAAATTGAGCTAATACTTTATTATTCATTGTGATTTCGACTTGAATGTTTGAGTGCTGTTCGAATTCGGACTATGCTCTGTCATTCGTTGTGAATCCATTGAATTATTAAGTATTGCACTTATTAATTGTTGTGAGGGTTTAATCTCGTGAATTGACGTAATTGCTGTATTAGTTACTAACCCGTTTGTGTGTGTGTGCATTGCTATTAAAATTAGGTTAATCACAGGCAAATCAGTAAGGCTTAAACTCTGCTCATAAAATCTGCAATGTGAGTCATTCTCTTTTTATCAACTGTTTTACAAAATTCCAAATTATTTTCCAAAGTTATAATTACAGGGATTAAGTCTATGTAATCACCAAAATATAGCCGGTATGTGGGGTTTTGTATACATTACTTATTTCCCGTCACACTTGGACAACGAGTTAGCCAAGGGGTGATCTGACCACAGTCACAGACACCATTTGGACAACGAGATAGCCAATGGGTAGTCGAGTGACAAGTACTGTGGGTAGTTGGTTTGATATCAGAAACATTGTAATTCCCCTTAATACTGTAAATAATAACTAGTGTGTCAACAAACTGAATGATTCACTCAGTATTTCCCTGCTGACAAAACCTTTTTCAAACATGTTTCAGGTGATCTGTTGTGAGCAAGGAAAAGTGCCGTGGAGCACTCTCAGCTTAGAAAAGTGGCTCAATGTAAATAAATAAAAGAAACATGTTTTGAAAAATTAAGATTTCCCTGAGAAATCACATTATTGTAAATTACGGGAATTTATCCCTAAATTATGAAACGGGCAGTTTAAATTATTGAAAGATCCTGTTTTAAAAGTCTTCCGCTGTCGCCTAAATTAACTACCACGGGATTTCTGTCCCGCGGCTCCTGAAATGGGTCAAACCGGGTCGGGGGCCGTGACATTACCGTCACTACATCATTTACATGCTGAACCTTAGTGACAAACATGATGCACAAAAGCACAGTAGCACTATAAACGGATAACCTATTGAACATGCTGATAAAGCCAGCATCAGGCGGACACTGCCTCTAAGGCCTGTATGAGCCAGAAATAGTTACTACACTAGTGGTGAGTGTAGGGATACAAGGGTTGTAGAACTGCCTCTCTAGGAATGAGTTACAGTGATTGGATGTGCCTAAAACGTACACTAAGCACAAAACTCAGCACTTTAATTAACAATTCAGCTTTTAGCTAACGAATAAAGTGCCAAAACATGAGAAACATACTACTAGACACTTTCCAAAGTGTCGGGAATAAGTTGTGTGACTAGAATTAATATTAATGTAACACCTCGAAATTTTGTGTCCAATGATGTGTTAACACGTATCATTTGTTTACACGTGGCATCTATAATAAATAAAGGACTAATTTTGACAAACCTTGAAAGTATATAAATTCGAGGGTTATAAATGTCAACAAGGGTGAATATACTGTATAGTATCCCTAAATAATGCTTAAACCTTCAAACGAATAAATTATAGATCGTACAAAAACAAAACGCGGAAGAAAGTGAGAGATTACAAACTACAGGGGTTAACTGTGTCAACATGTTTAATAATACCTCTGAGTGACCCTTTAACGTTCCCAAGACTTTGTAACAGTATTATACACTCACTAAAATAATATATATAAAATCCGCGAAGTTTCGATATGAAACGAGAAAGTTACGATCGAATTCGTAAAAGAAAGGTTAAAAGCGTCAATAATGAAAGTTAAGGCTTTCTGAACAAATAATAAATAGACCGGGGACTTAATAATGCGGGTAATTAACATGAGGCCCCTATCGGTAAATAACCTAGGGCCAAACCGCAAAGTTACCCCTTCAAATCCGAAAGGTCAGGCAAATCATTACGAAAGATTTCGTTATTAATGGCCCGATTCTGTAATCATTATAAAAGATTTGAAAAATTCAGAAAATATAACCTCACGCGACCCGCGTAAGGTTTAAACATAAGTTGAGGCGGGCCGCGAGCCTCCTCTATTACGCGTCTGATTTTCTGATCCCAGGCGACCCGCGTAAGAGTTGCATGGAATGTCCATGCGGGTCGCGTACGACGCCCAGATGCAGAAAGTTGTAGTTTCTTGACTTTTGGAGCTTGTGAACGATCATGCACATAATTATGGGGCATGGGCACCCTATGCTCAACCCATACACTTAGGGGACATCTACCCATCAGCTCTGGACTGATTGTAGTGCTTGTAATGATCATAAGTTGCTTCCTTTGGCTATAAATAGCCACACCTTGTGCATAACAAATCACACAACACAAAACACTTACAACTGATCATTTCAAGAGCTCCCTAGCATTCTCTCCTGTTCTCTAATCAAGAGTTACCTTCTGTAAGTCGTTCATAACCATTTTGGTTTCACATTTCCATAGTTATAGCTCATAAACGCAACCGTCGTAACTAACGGTTGTCATTGCAATATCTTGCAAATGATTCAGTCTTATGACGAATCAAAAATGGTTATGAGTTGGTATTTATGTGGGTATTAAACCTCTAAAATGGTTCCCCCTGATCACCACTCTAACTATGTCAATTATCGAGTCAAACGTGCGGTTAAAAAGTCAACAGAAAGCTATTTTAGCGATTTAAGCATAATCTGTAATATATATGTTATGGAACCTGTTTTGACAATCATAAATCATGGTAATAAGTATATAAACTTGTTTACGCTCGTTTGAATCGATCATTTACTATATAGAACCGGTTCGGAGGCGAATGTCGCAAAAGTTTGACTTTTGCTTTGACTTCAGTTCTGACCCGTTTTAGTGAGGTATAAATATACCCTAGGACTCTCTTAGGACCAGGTCACATGTTGGTATAAGCCTCTGTGGTCGGTTCATGAGTTATCCGAGTCTTTAGCGCATTTCCGTCATTCGCCTAAAAGTTGACCGTAACGGCCTTTTAAAAATTAAAACGAGTATTTCGGACACGTGAACGGACCAAAACCTTGCTTGTTAAAATATAAGCATGTCCCTAAAGTTTCACGTCAATCCGAGGTCTAGAATGAGAGTTATGCTAAAAGGCGCACTTTTAAGAAAGTTTTGTAATTAACGGCGCAATTAGCATAACGCCCATCTAACCCAAGTTTTCGTCACCAAAACTTTTACCCACTGTGGTAAAATAATATTTGGGAATTTTAAAGATTTTTAATAATTTTTACCTTGCTCATAACCTGCGGTTATGGCTACGGTTCGGTAAATACCGAATATGCCCTTTTTGACCAAAACGGGAGTTCTACAAGGTCTTTTGACCCGATTCCAGTTGCTACTGGTTTTAAATAATAAATAAAGTGTTTTAAGCTTTATAAGCTGTTCGGGAAACTCAGATTTCCTGTAGAACTCGAAAAGCCTTTTTGAAGTCTTTAAAATGACCAAAAAGCCCCTTCGGGGCATAATATTAACTTAAACTCGTTACGGGCATTACGGAAGGTATCCTACTGATACCAAAATACTTTTAAGGCATATTGACTTAGGAAATAAGCGTACGACTCTTATGGTTAACCGTTTCGCCTATTTGCGCACACGGTACGGCTCATGGAACTAGTTTTCGTGCAATAGCCGATACGGGTCAAATTATATTATTTGAACCCCAAAATCCAGAGTATGAACTATAAACCCATATAAAACAAGTCTCTGAACTTGTTGGGTCCAAATCATACTCCATTCTCGGTTTTCGCCTTTTCGTGCGAATTAACCAAATCTATATATATCGGAATCAACCGGTTTAAGCTACGGCTAATAGAAGGACCGTTAGGATTCTAAGAGGTTAATTAAAACCTTCGTTCCAGATTAGGAGCCCCAGTAAAAGCTATCGGTGACTTGATCTAAATTAAGGATTAATACTTGCAAAGGTAAATACTTTTGACTTATTTCCACTATATGGGCTTGGGTTACGGTATATTAATACCGCTTGATTGAGCATTATATACTTCCATCGCTTAGGTGGTTAATTGATTAAATATGATTGGCTCATTTAAACAGTTTTGTTGCTTATAAGCCTTTGGGGGGTTTAATGACCGTTGTCCCGGATATCCTCGGCATCATTTTACGAAATGGCCACGACCATCGACATCCCGGTGTAGGCGTACACCCGGTATAAAGTGTCGACATTAAAACTAAAAGACGTAGCCGTTGGTTTCTGTACTACGGTTTTACGCAAACGTGGTGTGTCTATAAATCTTTAACCCGGCACGACTCGGGCTACTGAACGCATAAAAGAACATGTAAAACGTTCACAAGATCATTATGAATTTTCCCAAGTTATAAAAGAGTTTGTGCCTTGTGCATTCAAATCAATTTTAATAAACATTTTCAAATGTGTCAGTTGAATGTATTTACCAGTGTAAACTGACGTATTTTCCCCAAAAAGATTAAGTGCAGGTACCTAAACGTAATTGGCTGGTATTAGCTCCCTAGCGTCGGGATAAGCCTCGCAAGCTTGATTGCAGTATCTAATGGAACAATACTTTATCTGTATTTACGATCCACTGTGGATATTCAACTTCCGTAATACATTTTGATATTACAATCAGAGGTTGAAATTATATATTTAAATTATGCTTCCGCTGTGCATTATATAATTGTGTGGTTTGACTATATTGTTGCCAACATCGTCACGGTAATCCCCCACCGGGCCCACCGGTGAGACACGTGGAAATCGGGGTGTGACAGGTTGGTATCAGAGCCAACATTGAGTGAATTAAACACTATCCTAATGTGTTTAATCTCAGTGACACAATTGCACGTACTTGAGTCTAGACAAGAACTTAGGACAAATTCGGATTATTACTCCTTTTTGTCTTTATTTTCGATTTGATTTTTAATAAGTTTTGGAGCAGGAAAATGCCACCTGTTATATTCCGAGGAAGAGGAAGGGGACGTAGAGGCCGAGGAGAAATCGTGACACATCACGATCAAGAAGCTGGACCATCTGGTACAAGACATCCTTCGATGACAAGGAGCGAAGAGCCACAACGACGAAGAGATCTTTACGAACCAGCGAGGCATTCCACTTCGCACAGCTCAACGCCATCCTACCGGCACTCCTTTGGGCCAGATTCAGAAAATAATCCCAACAACCCACAACCTTCCTTCATACCTCTACAACGTTCGGTTTCGCACCGGAATTACGACGACCCTACTCCCTACTACGTAGCTCAGTTTAATCCGGCTGACTACATACAGGAACCTTCAGGTTTTGTTCCACTAGGGCCACAAGACCATTTTTCTGAAGATCCCATGGAGGAAGATGAGGATCCAACTGAACCAGCTCGTGGTACGCCCACGCATCCTATAGAAGTATCTGATGGATCTTCATATCATGGTCCGCAGTATCAAGGCCCAGATAGCTTTATGGCCTTGTTTGACCGACATGAGTGGTACAACACACCATCTCATCAGACACAACAACCGAGACATCCACAGGATCCCTCTGAGGATTCACGCTTTGAGGCAGTTACGCCACCACCTCCGCCACCGGCACAACCAGTAATACCTGATCCGCCGAGGCGTAGGAGGACCAATGCTCGTATGTCTACACGAGGAGGAGGGGGTAACCACTTCAGCACTCCTCGACATTCTAGTAGTAGCCACTATCCGCCACTACATGAAGAAGGACCTTCAAGTCCTATACAAGAAGCGAACTCCGCACCTACTGCACGAAATTCGCCACCATTTGGGTATGACCAACCCATACCAGCTTACACAGGTCCAACGGCTTACAACCCGTTTGAACCATCACAAGCACAATACAACTACGGCTATGAGCGCGACCCATATGTGGTGTCGGCTAGATATAATGCGCGCTACCCTGACGGAGCACATGGAAACATGGGACCACCGGACTACTCAGCTCATGGGTATCCAATACCTCCCAGACCTCCCGTTCCGCATCAAGCGCAACAACCACGTTTTTCTCCTCCTGAACAGGAAGAAATACTCCATCGACTAGATCGTGTGGAGAGAGAGTTCGAGGAAGAGAAGAAAAGCCACCGAGGATTTCTCAAGGGCTTGGTGAACCTACTAAAGGGCAAAAAGAAGAAACGTGACCATTAGCCCTTAATAGTTGTACTACTGTAATTTCTACTTTAAAATAAGTCCCTGTGTGGACAACTTATCGTATTTCAGTCCCTACGTGGACTTATCTTTAGTCCTTGCATGGACACCTATCTTATATTAGTCCCTGCGTGGATTTGTCACTTATTTTAAACCTCTCTGGAGGTATGTATTATTTGAAAGACCCGTTTAGGGCAATATGTAATTGTATTTGAGATTTTGGAATGTATGTTATGAGTTTTGTTTTAATATATATAAAAATAAATCAAAACCATTCCTTTTATATTGATCTGCCTAATAAAGAATCTTAAGGGGGTGAAACCTAGCTTGGGGTCTTTTAAGATCAGTCAAGATGGTACGACCTAGCTGAAAAGATTCTGATTCCCTGTTAACCTCTGTACGCATGTTAACATTCATGGCAGATGTGACTCGTTAAAAATCACGCACGTCATTCTTATACAATAATCCTTTGAGGATTTCAAAACCCAACTAAATGATATATAGATCGTGGGTTAAATCACCAATGAAGGTGATCAATATTATAAAGACATCCATTTAGTGATGCAATGCCTACGGGCCAGTACTATAAAGACATCCATTTAGTGATGCAATGCCTACGGGCCAGTATTATAAAGACATCCATTTAGCGATGCAATGCCTACGGGCCAGTATTATAAAGACATCCATTAGTGATGCAGTGCCTACGGGCCAATATTATAAAAACATCCATTAGTGATGCAGTGCCTACGGGCCAGTATTATTAAAACATCCATTAGTGATGCAGTGCCTACGGGCCAGAATTATTAAAACATCCATTAGTGATGTAGTGCCTACGGGCCAATATTATCAAAACATCCATTAGTGATGTAGTGCCTACGGGCCAACCATATTAAGACATCCATTAGAGGTGTAGTGCCTATGGGCCATAATAATTGTCTTATAAGACAAAAGGCAGTAGTAGTCTATGACTCTCTGTCAGAAAGAGATAAAAGAACTACGGTTCAACTCTCTATGCCTTTGATTCTCTGGAATCTCGGCTAATATTATAAAACATCATCGTGATTAGGCTTTATGCCGCCCATACTATTTATATAGTTAAAATAGGATATATTCAAATCCTAATATTTAATGAAATAAAAAGTTAACCAAATATGGTCTCTGTACCATGGTTGACAAATTGTCATAAAAGACAATCATATAAAAATCTCCTAAATTAAAATTTTGTTATCTTCTGTAACAGATTCAAGTTACAATGGCGGATCCCGATGGAGAGAACAGCCACACAAACGAAGATGACTATGACAATGCGTCAGTACATTTGACAGGCGCACAACTGAAGGCTCTGATCAACAATGCTGTCCAGGCAGCTATTGATCGTCAAAATACTGAGTCTCAAGGCAGAACTGTGTCAAAGCCACCCTCTAAACCAAAGACACACTCCAAACCACCCTCTGAACCCAAGAAAGATGACGACAAGCACTCGTCTACTGAGCACAGCGTTCATCGCGATAGAGAATATACTGATGCGTCAAGTGCTAAGGGTTGCACCTACAAATACTTTGTATCATGTAAGCCCCGTGAATTTACAGGGGAGAAGGGTGCGGTTGATTGTATCACCTGGCTGGACGAGATGGACACGATTGTGGACATCAGCGGGTGCGCTGAGAGGGACGTGGTTAAGTTTGTGTCCCAGTCATTCAAGGGCGAGGCCCTGGCATGGTGGAGAGCTCTGGTGCAGGCTTCAGGTAAGTCTGCCTTGTACAAAATGTCATGGGGGGAGTTTATTACCCTCATAAAAGAAAACTACTGCCCTCAGCACGAGGTTGAGAAGATTGAGGCGGATTTCGTCTCACTGGTAATGACAAACCTGGATTGTCAAGCTTATCTGACAAGCTTTAACACTATGTCACGCCTGGTGCCATATCTTGTGACACCAGAACCAAGAAGAATTGCCCGATTCATTGGGGGCTCAGAGCCGGCGATCAAGGCCAGCGTGAAGGCCTCTAGGCCAACGACCTTCAGGTCAGTTACTGACCTCTCCTTGTCTCTTACACTTGATGCTGTCCGTCTGAGGGCACAAAGGAGCAAGGAGGCTGAAAAGCGAAAGCGTGAGGATGATACCTCACGAAAGGCTGGGAAAAAGCACCGTGGAAACGGTGAAGGCAAGAGAGGGTCGGAGGCAAAGAAAGAGGGGCAAGCTGATGGAAGACCTTACTGCAAGGTCTGCAAGAAACCTCACTCCGGGAAGTGTAGGTTTGCGTCTGGTTCACAGTCGCAACAAAGGACACCACCCTGTGGGCTATGCAAGTCCAAGGAGCATAAGACAGTGGAGTGCAAAAAGATAAAGGACGCTACCTGCTATAATTGTAATGAAAAGGGGCACATAAAGAGTAATTGCCCGAAGTATGCCAAGAAGGCGGAAGAGACTAAGAAGACAAATGCGAGAGTCTTTCGCTTGGATGCAAAGGAAGCGGTCAAGGACGACAATGTGCTTACAGGTACTTTTCTCGTAAATAATATATTTGCAAGAGTACTATTCGATTCTGGCGCTGACAAGTCCTTTGTAGACCAGAAATTTTGCCAACTACTAAATATGCCAATCAAAACCCTAGACATGAAATACGAAGTAGAGTTAGCAGACGGAACGATAGAAACCGTCTCTACCGTTCTAGAAGGATGTGAAATATCCATTAGGAACCATTCTTTTCCTTTATCTCTACTTCCTTTCAAACTTGCGGGTTTTGACATCGTGCTAGGCATGGACTGGTTATCCCATAACCAGGCCCAAATCATTTGCGGCAAGAGGCAAATTGTCTTAAAGACTCCGAGTGGTGAATCTCTTACCATTCGAGGGGATACGCATTACGGATTGCCCGAAGACGTATCTATGCTGAAAGCTTCCAGGTGTTTGAACAGAGGCTGTGTAATTTACATGGCTCAGGTGATTATAGAAGAACCAAAGCCGAAGATCGAGGATCTTCCAGTCATTTCTGAATACCCCGAGGTTTTTCCTGAAGAACTACCTGGTTTGCCACCAGATAGACAAGTGGAATTCAGAATCGACATCATTCCTGGAGCAGCTCCGATAGCAAGAGCACCTTACAGATTAGCGCCAACGGAAATGAAAGAACTGAGGACCCAGTTGGATGAACTGCTGGCGAAAGGTTTTATCAGACCTAGTTCATCTCCCTGGGGAGCTCCTGTCCTATTTGTAAAGAAGAAGGACGGATCGATGCGGTTGTGCATCGACTATAGAGAGCTGAATAAAGTTACCATAAAGAACAGATATCCCTTACCAAGGATTGATGATCTGTTCGACCAGCTGCAAGGAGCAAGCTACTTCTCCAAGATCGACTTAAGGTCGGGTTATCATCAACTAAGGGTCAGAGATGAAGATGTACACAAGACTGCATTTAGGACTCGCTATGGTCATTACGAGTTCCTAGTGATGCCTTTTGGGCTCACAAATGCACCGGCTGCGTTCATGGATCTCATGAACCGCGTTTGCAAGCCATACTTGGACAAATTCGTCATAGTCTTCATTGACGATATCCTTATCTATTCCAAGAATCAAGCTGACCACGAGAAGCACCTCCGTTGCATTCTCAAATTACTACAACGTGAGAAACTCTACGCCAAATTCTCGAAATGTGAATTCTGGCTACGAGAAGTTCAGTTTTTAGGACACGTTGTGAGTGAGCGTGGTATCCAGGTGGATCCCGCTAAGGTAGAGGCGGTCATGAACTGGCAAGAGCCAAAGACGCCTACCGAAATACGTAGCTTCCTGGGGTTAGCAGGATACTACCGGAGATTTATTGAAAATTTTTCAAGGATTGCTGCGCCCTTGACTTCTTTTGTGACAACCCGAAACCTAGAACCTTCGTTGTGTCTTGATGCGATATACTTGTACGTTATGTGATTAGTTGAATGATTAAACTTAATGATAACGTGAACTTTTATGTGCTTTGTTTTGTGTGCATTGTATGTATATATGTATGTGTGTTATTGTGAACCGAGAACCCGACACGAAACAACAAGGACCCGACTCGAGACCATGTGGTCTCGAGTGAACCATAACCATTAGGCCGGTTTGGGCCTTTGGCCGGTTGGGCCATTGGGCCGAAAACCCTTAGCCGAAACCCATAGGGTGCACACACTTGGAACTTTGACTATAAATACACTACCTTAGTTAGTGTTACCATTTTGTTGAACATTACAACACACACTCTCCTACTTCTCTCTCTCACCTAAACTCTAGAACACAAACACACTCCATCATTCTTGGATCTTTGGACTTGGATCGGCTCACACACACACCCGGTTGGAAGCTTTTCACACACCCTCGAAACCCATAACCGGTTAGTGTTCTTAATGCTTTGTTGAATGTTAGTGTGTTCATGTTATGTTTGTAAGATGAGATTATGTGACAATATGTTAAGATGAGTTATACATAATGTTTTGAAAAGAAATCGGTTCATGAATGTTTCTTGTTATTAGTTGAACTATACATAAATATTTGATGATGAAAATGGGTTCATTGTATGTTAAAAAGGGTGAATGATGATATTGGTTGCACTTGGATTAGATCCGAAAAGTTTGGGTGTTTATACTAAGAAAATCGGCTAATGAATATGTTTGTCAAGTAGGATGCATGCTAGTAAAATTGTATCTTGATAGTTGTTCATGATTTTGGGTGAATAAGTGGTTAATATGTTATGAACTTGTTGAATATGTGTTTGAATATGTGAAGAACACTTTGAATGATAGTTAAGAATGTGAAAACCCTTGTGATTTTGATCCATCTTTGACTAGTAACCTGATTAGGAAAACTGTTAGTGGAATGCTATTGGTAGTTTCCTGATTTGGGCCTGATTATAATGTACCATTAATCTGACCATATCTGCATCAACACGTGAACTTGACAACGACAGCTTACCGACTCGCAATCACCCGTTGCGACTCGCAACCACAGCGTTACAACTCGAGACTACGCGGTTGCGACTCGCAACCATAACAGGACAAGCCGAAACCACAGGTTACGAGTCCCGTTGCGACTCGAGACCTTAGCATGATGAACCGAGACTACGGTTGCGACACCGGTTGCGACTCGCAACCATCCATGATCAACACACAGCATGACTCGAGACCATGCTTGCGAGTCCGGTTGCGACTCACTTTTGGGCCTAAGTTAGTGGGCCGAATTTATGTGCTACTGTTGATGTGTTACTTGGGCCTGTTATCACAAGCCCAACTGTTTGGGCCTTACACTTAGACTGTGGATTGTGTTTGAATGTTAACTGTGAACTGTTACTGATTATACGTGATTGCCAAACGTACTGAACATTTGTGCACTACTTGGTTCGACTCTGATTATACGTGATAACCGTGATAGGACGTTATTGAATACTTGCGACTTGATTGACTTTCTGTGATTAACTGCCGAGCAAACCGAGGTGAGTTCACACCCTTTACAAAGCATGGGATTCCCTGGGTTGGGAACGGGGTTAAGGAACGTGGGTTCCTCGTCTACCTCGGGTAGGACGTCAGTGGTTCAGGAATGTGATTCCTCGTCCGGATGGACGGATAAACGTACTAGACTAAAACTCTATCACGAAGTCCCTCCTTTTTGTATCGACTAATCGCCGGGCCAATGGCGAGCGGGTCATTAGTTAGATAGCGCTATTTAGGTCTGACAAGCCTCACACCGTGCCGCAGAGGACGGGCGTGAACTAATGGATCTGGGGCACGTCAATGATGATAGACATTGATGTTTTCAGGGCACATAAACATGACTACAGTCAGCAATCGATACGGTAACGAGTCTAGTATACACATGGGGTAGCCCCCACGGCTGGAGAGCCAGATGATGTACATGGGGTAGCCCCCACGGCCGGAGTGCCGGAGTAACTGGGAATGAACTGGTCACGTTTTTAAAACTATGGGGTAACCCCCACGGCAGGATGCCAGATAAAGTAAACTGTTTTCGAAAACAACTAAAACGAACGCCCACCCGTGAACTCACTCAACTAGTTGTTGACTCGTTACTACATGCTTTGCAGGACCATAGGTACTGAGCTGGAGCTTGCATGGAGGAGGATCGTTGTGGGACAGGGATTGCTACATGTTATGTTAAAACTTGAAAACTTTTGGAACTTATGTTATAACTTTGAACTTATGCTTCCGCTTGCAACTTAACTTGTTTGTTTTGAAACACCAATTGTGATGGTTAAACTTTTATAACTACTTATATGCTTGTTCAGTATGATTGGTGGCTGGATCCTGGTCAGTCACGCCCTCGGAGCGGGCGTTATCCGCAGGTGGATTTTGGGGGTGTGACAGATTGGTATCAGAGCCATTGGTTATAGTGAACTTGGTTTTAATAAAGGAGAAACGTTTTTGTTAAAACCAGACTATAACCGGTATAGCGCTCGACGGTCCACAACGACACTTCGCTCCTCATGCAAGGCTCGACGTTCTAGGTAATATGATGTATGTATATTGCCTACTTGTTAGTTGCGTAGTACACTGCTCATGGTATGCTTGATTAGTATAGCTACTGTTGTTTGAACACGTGCGTGCTTACTCTGTCCTACTATCGTGCTTTCGCGAACCTCTCTCACACGTGTTACTCTTGTTATGAAGAACCATGTCTGGACGCGTTAACATGACACAAGCCCAGTTGACGGCTTTGATCAACGAGCGAGTTGCCGCAGCGCTCGCAGCTGCACACGCAGGAGGTATATCCTGCAGTCCGAAATTGTTCTAGGATCATTTGGATCCTACTCTCGTGAACCAACCTTTGTGTTAAACTCTGTCTTTTCTTTCACCTACCTTAGGTCAGGCACCGGTGTGCACTTTTAAGACCTTTATGGACTGTCGACCCACGACTTTTAGCGGCACTGAAGGAGCAGTAGGTCTCCTACACTGGTTTGAGAAACTGGAGTCTGTGTTCGAAATGTGCGAATGCCCTGAAGCGCGCAGGGTGAAGTATGCTACTGGTACTCTCGAGGGTTTGGCCCTCACGTGGTGGAATGCTCAGGTGCAGATGTTAGGGTTGGTTGCTGCCAACGCCACCCCATGGGAAACTTTCAAGGAAATGATCAGGGAGGAATACTGCAGTCGTGACGACATTCACAAACTGGAAGATGAGTTCTACAATCTTAAGATGTCGGGGTCAGAAATTGAGGCATACACTAAGAGATCGCATGAGCTTGCTTTGTTGTGTCCTACTATGGTGGATCCTCCCTACAAGCGAATTGAACTCTATCTCAAGGGCTTGGTGCCAGAGATCCAAAGTCATGTGACTTCAGCGAGGTTGACTACTATCCAGCAGGTTGTACAGTTGGCTCACCGTCTCACTGACCAAGCGGTGGAGCAGAACAAGTTACCGAAGCGTATAGGTGCTGCAACTACTTCTGGTACTTCTAGTGGGGATAAACGGAAATGGGATGGAACTTCAAGCAGGGGTTCAACTTCAGTGCAAACTCAGTCTCAGCAGAGAAAGACGGACGATCACAAGAGCCCCAGTCAGCAGTCGTCTGGTGGTCAAAGTCATGGTGGATACAAGGGGAATCACCCCAAGTGCAATCGCTGCAGCCTACACCACAGTGGGCCATGCACCAGGGGCAACTGTCATCGATGCAACAAGCCTGGTCATGTTGCAAAGGATTGCAGAAGCGCATACCCCGTCAACCAGAATCGTCAGCAACCTCAGCAGAACCAGCGACAGCAGCAGGGTAACAACAAAGGGTGCTTTCAGTGTGGAGCTGAAGGCCACTTCAAGAAGGATTGTCCCCAACTGAACCAGAACAACAACAATCAGGGGAATGGTAACAATGGGAACAACAACAACAATGGTGCTAGGGGACGTGTGTTCGTGATTGGTCAAGGTGAAGCAAGGAATGATCCCAACGTGGTGACGGGTAAGTTCCTTCTCGACGACTTTTATGTTACAGTCTTATTTGATTCGGGTGCCGATACTAGCTATGTGTCACTAGAAGTTAGTAAGATGCTTAAGCGTATTCCTACACCCCTGAGCGACAAGCACACCGTAGAGCTAGCTAATGGTAAGAGTTTGGAAGCCTCGCACGTAGTCAAGGGTTGCCAGCTTATTCTCGCTAATCAGACCTTCGCTATCGATCTTATTCCTATTGTCTTGGGTAGTTTCGACGTTGTCATTGGGATGGATTGGTTATCCCAACACCGAGCAGAGATTCTTTGCAACGAGAAGATCGTTCGTATTCCTGGTTTAGGTAGTGAACCTCTCATGATTCGTGGCGACAAGAGAAGTGCTGTTGAGAACATCATCTCTCTTCTTAAGGCTCAGAAATGCTTACGAAAGGGCCACACTGCGATTTTGGCTTTAGTTACTGATACCACAGAAAAGGAGAAGAAGTTAGAAGATTTTCCCGTTGTACGCGACTATCCTGAGGTATTCCCTGAGGAATTACCTGGTCTTCCGCCCCATCGCCAAGTCGAGTTTCAGATTGATTTAGCTCCTGGAGCCGCGCCTGTAGCCCGTGCACCTTATCGTTTAGCGCCATCAGAGTTGGAAGAACTCTCCACGCAACTACAAGAACTCTTGGATAAGGGTTTTATTCGTCCTAGCTCATCGCCTTGGGGAGCTCCAGTACTTTTTGTGAAAAAGAAGGATGGTACCTTCAGAATGTGTATCGACTATCGCGAACTCAACAAGGTGACTGTGAAGAATCGTTATCCTCTACCGCGTATTGACGACTTGTTCGACCAGTTGCAGGGGTCGAGCTACTATTCGAAGATCGATTTGAGATCGGGATATCACCAGCTGAGAGTTCGGGAAGAGGATGTCTCTAAGACGGCTTTTAGGACTCGATATGGGCACTATGAGTTTCTGGTCATGCCGTTTGGGCTGACGAACGCACCGGCAGTTTTTATGGATTTGATGAATCGAGTGTGCAAACCGTACCTGGACAAGTTTGTTATAGTCTTCATCGACGACATCCTGATCTATTCTAAGAGTAAAGAAGAGCACGAACAGCATCTACGACTTATTTTGGAACTCCTTCGGAAGGAACAGCTTTACGCAAAATTCTCGAAATGCGACTTCTGGCTTCGTGAAGTCCATTTCCTAGGGCATGTGGTGAACAAGGATGGGATTCACGTTGATCCATCCAAAGTGGAATCTATTAAGAACTGGCCTGCGCCTCGCACACCAAAGGAAATTCGCCAATTTTTGGGATTGGCAGGATATTACAGGAGATTCATTAAGGATTTTTCTAAGATCGCGCAGCCTCTCACCTTACTAACGCAGAAAGGCGTTGTTTATCATTGGGGAAATGCACAAGAGTTAGCTTTTCAGCATCTAAAGGATAGACTTTGCAGTGCACCTATCCTTTCACTGCCAGAAGGCACAGACGATTTTGTGGTTTACTGTGATGCATCAATTCAAGGTCTTGGTTGTGTATTGATGCAACGAGATAAAGTCATAGCTTACGCCTCACGACAACTTAAAGTTCACGAGAAGAACTACACGACACATGATTTAGAGCTGGGAGCGGTTGTTTTCGCACTTAAGTTATGGCGGCATTACCTTTACGGAACCAAGTGCGCCATCTACACCGACCACAGAAGTTTAGAACACATATTCAAACAGAAGGAACTGAATATGCGGCAGCGACGATGGGTCGAGCTGCTGAATGATTACGAGTGCTCTATCAGGTATCACCCGGGCAAGGCCAATGTAGTGGCGGACGCCCTGAGTCGAAAGGACACTACGCCTAAGCGTGTAAGAGCTTTACAACTCACGATACATTCTAGTCTACCTTCGCAAATACGAGCTGCTCAGATAGAAGCACTGAAACCAGAAAACGTTAGAGCAGAAGCTCTACGCGGGTCAAGGCAACGCTTAGAACAGAAGGAAGACGGTGCTTATTATGTAACAAGACGCATTTGGGTCCCGCACTATGGCGATTTACGGGAACTTGTGATGGATGAAGCGCACAAATCTCGCTACTCGGTACACCCTGGTTCGGACAAGATGTACCACGATATTAAAACTACGTATTGGTGGCCTAGCATGAAGGCCCACATAGCAACTTACGTCAGCAAGTGTTTGACTTGTGCGCGAGTCAAGACAGAATATCAGAAACCTTCAGGCCTACTTCAGCAACCAGAGATACCACAATGGAAATGGGAGCAAATTTCCATGGATTTCGTTACTGGCCTACCTAGATCCCAGCGCGGAAACGATACTATCTGGGTGATCGTGGATCGACTCACGAAATCCGCACATTTCTTGGCAATCAAGGAGACGGATAAGTTCTCCACTCTGGCGGAAATATACCTCAAGGAAGTTGTTTCGAGGCACGGGGTGCCCACTTCTATTATCTCTGATCGAGATGCACGTTTTACTTCGGAACTGTGGCAGGCAATGCACAAGTCTTTTGGCTCACGTCTAGATATGAGCACAGCGTATCACCCACAGACGGACGGGCAGTCCGAGCGAACTATTCAGACCTTAGAAGACATGCTTCGTGCATGTGTAATCGACTTTGGCAACAGCTGGGAAAGGCATCTGCCACTCGTGGAATTCTCGTATAATAACAGCTACCACACCAGCATTAAAGCTGCTCCGTTTGAGGCATTGTACGGACGTAAATGCCGGTCACCCCTCTGTTGGGCAGAGGTGGGGGATAGTCAGATCACTGGTCCAGAACATGTGGTAGACACTACTGAGCGGATTGCTCAAATACGACAACGCATGGCGGCCGCTCGTGACCGTCAGAAGGCATACGCCGATAAGGGCAGGAAACCACTTGAGCTCCAGGTTGGGGAGCGGGTATTACTCAAAGTTTCACCCTGGAAGGGTGTGGTTCGTTTTGGTAAACGAGGGAAACTCAACCCACGGTACGTTGGACCTTTTGAGATTCTTGAGAAAATAGGCAAGGTGGCCTACCGACTGAAATTACCAACAGAACTCGGTGCAGTTCACAACGTTTTCCATGTGTCGAATCTGAAGAAGTGTCTGTCAGATGAGACGCACGTAGTTCCTCTGAAGGAACTTACAATCGACGAACAGTTGAAATTCGTCGAAGAACCTGTCGAGATCACGGACCGGGATGTTAAGGTCCTCAAGAACACTAGAATACCTCTTGTTCGAGTTCGTTGGAACTCACGTCGCGGCCCAGAGTTTACCTGGGAGCGCGAAGATCGGATGAAACAAAAGTATCCCCAACTGTTTGAGAACAGTACAAACGCTACTGAGGCTGAAGCTACGGAATTTCGGGACGAAATTCCAGATCAACGGGGGGTGGATGTGACACCCCAGGATAACCGGGAAAACCTTGCAACCTAACTAGCTTCCTCAGTGAGTGCCGTCAAATTTCGGGACGAAATTTCTTTCAACTTGGGGATGATGTGACAACCCGAAACCTAGAACCTTCGTTGTGTCTTGATGCGATATACTTGTACGTTATGTGATTAGTTGAATGATTAAACTTAATGATAACGTGAACTTTTATGTGCTTTGTTTTGTGTGCATTGTATGTATATATGTATGTGTGTTATTGTGAACCGAGAACCCGACACGAAACAACAAGGACCCGACTCGAGACCATGTGGTCTCGAGTGAACCATAACCATTAGGCCGGTTTGGGCCTTTGGCCGGTTGGGCCATTGGGCCGAAAACCCTTAGCCGAAACCCATAGGGTGCACACACTTGGAACTTTGACTATAAATACACTACCTTAGTTAGTGTTACCATTTTGTTGAACATTACAACACACACTCTCCTACTTCTCTCTCTCACCTAAACTCTAGAACACAAACACACTCCATCATTCTTGGATCTTTGGACTTGGATCGGCTCACACACACACCCGGTTGGAAGCTTTTCACACACCCTCGAAACCCATAACCGGTTAGTGTTCTTAATGCTTTGTTGAATGTTAGTGTGTTCATGTTATGTTTGTAAGATGAGATTATGTGACAATATGTTAAGATGAGTTATACATAATGTTTTGAAAAGAAATCGGTTCATGAATGTTTCTTGTTATTAGTTGAACTATACATAAATATTTGATGATGAAAATGGGTTCATTGTATGTTAAAAAGGGTGAATGATGATATTGGTTGCACTTGGATTAGATCCGAAAAGTTTGGGTGTTTATACTAAGAAAATCGGCTAATGAATATGTTTGTCAAGTAGGATGCATGCTAGTAAAATTGTATCTTGATAGTTGTTCATGATTTTGGGTGAATAAGTGGTTAATATGTTATGAACTTGTTGAATATGTGTTTGAATATGTGAAGAACACTTTGAATGATAGTTAAGAATGTGAAAACCCTTGTGATTTTGATCCATCTTTGACTAGTAACCTGATTAGGAAAACTGTTAGTGGAATGCTATTGGTAGTTTCCTGATTTGGGCCTGATTATAATGTACCATTAATCTGACCATATCTGCATCAACACGTGAACTTGACAACGACAGCTTACCGACTCGCAATCACCCGTTGCGACTCGCAACCACAGCGTTACAACTCGAGACTACGCGGTTGCGACTCGCAACCATAACAGGACAAGCCGAAACCACAGGTTACGAGTCCCGTTGCGACTCGAGACCTTAGCATGATGAACCGAGACTACGGTTGCGACACCGGTTGCGACTCGCAACCATCCATGATCAACACACAGCATGACTCGAGACCATGCTTGCGAGTCCGGTTGCGACTCACTTTTGGGCCTAAGTTAGTGGGCCGAATTTATGTGCTACTGTTGATGTGTTACTTGGGCCTGTTATCACAAGCCCAACTGTTTGGGCCTTACACTTAGACTGTGGATTGTGTTTGAATGTTAACTGTGAACTGTTACTGATTATACGTGATTGCCAAACGTACTGAACATTTGTGCACTACTTGGTTCGACTCTGATTATACGTGATAACCGTGATAGGACGTTATTGAATACTTGCGACTTGATTGACTTTCTGTGATTAACTGCCGAGCAAACCGAGGTGAGTTCACACCCTTTACAAAGCATGGGATTCCCTGGGTTGGGAACGGGGTTAAGGAACGTGGGTTCCTCGTCTACCTCGGGTAGGACGTCAGTGGTTCAGGAATGTGATTCCTCGTCCGGATGGACGGATAAACGTACTAGACTAAAACTCTATCACGAAGTCCCTCCTTTTTGTATCGACTAATCGCCGGGCCAATGGCGAGCGGGTCATTAGTTAGATAGCGCTATTTAGGTCTGACAAGCCTCACACCGTGCCGCAGAGGACGGGCGTGAACTAATGGATCTGGGGCACGTCAATGATGATAGACATTGATGTTTTCAGGGCACATAAACATGACTACAGTCAGCAATCGATACGGTAACGAGTCTAGTATACACATGGGGTAGCCCCCACGGCTGGAGAGCCAGATGATGTACATGGGGTAGCCCCCACGGCCGGAGTGCCGGAGTAACTGGGAATGAACTGGTCACGTTTTTAAAACTATGGGGTAACCCCCACGGCAGGATGCCAGATAAAGTAAACTGTTTTCGAAAACAACTAAAACGAACGCCCACCCGTGAACTCACTCAACTAGTTGTTGACTCGTTACTACATGCTTTGCAGGACCATAGGTACTGAGCTGGAGCTTGCATGGAGGAGGATCGTTGTGGGACAGGGATTGCTACATGTTATGTTAAAACTTGAAAACTTTTGGAACTTATGTTATAACTTTGAACTTATGCTTCCGCTTGCAACTTAACTTGTTTGTTTTGAAACACCAATTGTGATGGTTAAACTTTTATAACTACTTATATGCTTGTTCAGTATGATTGGTGGCTGGATCCTGGTCAGTCACGCCCTCGGAGCGGGCGTTATCCGCAGGTGGATTTTGGGGGTGTGACATCTTTGACCAAGAAGAGAGAAAAGTACATTTGGGGCCCGAAGCAGCAAGAGTCCTTTGAAATACTGAAGCAGAAACTGAGCAACGCACCTGTGTTAACCTTACCTGAGGGAACAGATGAATTCGTAGTTTACTGCGATGCATCACACACGGGCATGGGGTGTGTGCTTATGCAAAAGGGCAAGGTGATTGCCTACGCTTCAAGACAATTAAAGGTGCATGAAAAGAATTACACCACCCATGACTTGGAGTTGGGTGCCGTTGTATTTGCACTTAAGTTGTGGAGGCACTACCTTTATGGTATTAAATTTGTGATTTATTCTGATCACAAAAGCCTCCAGCACCTGTTCAACCAGAAGGAGTTGAACATGAGACAGCGCCGTTGGATGGAAACCCTGAATGATTATGACTGTGAAATCAGGTACCATCCCGGCAAGGCGAATGTAGTCGCCGATGCATTGAGCAGGAAAGAAAGGGTAAAACCCATTCGAATCAATGCCAAGAGCATTGAAGTTAAAAATAATTTGATGGAAAGGATATTAGCTGCACAGCGTGAGGCTGTGTTGGAAGCTAATTATCCTAATGAAAAGCTGGGAGTAACTGAGGAGCAGTTGACTCTCAGCAAGGATGGAATTCTTATGCTGAATGGACGAATATGGGTTCCAATTTATGGGGGACTACGAGATGTTGTTCTCCAGGAAGCCCATAGTTCCAAATACTCAGTCCATCCTGGTGCTGATAAAATGTACCAAGACTTAAAGGCAAATTATTGGTGGATAGGCTTGAAAAAGTCTGTAGCCGCCCATATAGCAAAGTGCTTGACTTGTGCTCAAGTCAAAGCCGAGCATCAAAAGCCGTCTGGCTTGCTACAACAGCCTGAACTTCCCGAGTGGAAGTGGGAATGTGTAACTATGGACTTCATAACCAAGTTACCCAAAACCAGGAAAGGAAACGATACAATATGGGTCATAGTCGATAGGCTGACTAAATCAGCTCATTTTCTACCCATCAAGGAGACGTATAGCTCCGATATGTTAGCCCAACGTTATGTTGATAAGATTGTAGCCTTACACGGCATACCTGTGTCTATTATCTCCGACAGGGATACTAGATACACATCTCACTTCTGGAAAAGTTTCCAGCAATCTTTGGGCACGCGTCTAAACTTTAGTACGGCTTACCATCCACAGACGGACGGTCAAAGTGAGCGTACTATCCAAACGCTAGAAGACATGCTACGTGCATGTGCGATCGATTTAGGTGGTAACTGGGATAAAAACCTACCCCTGATCGAATTCTCCTACAATAATAGCTACCACACCAGCATAAAGGCTGCGCCTTTTGAGGCATTATATGGTAGGAAATGCAGATCGCCTGTTTGTTGGGCGGAAGTAGGAGAGGTCCAATTATCGGGACCAGAGATTGTTTTCCAGACAACGGACAAGATTGTCCAGATCCGGGAACGTCTCAAGGCTGTCCGAGATAGGCAGAAAAGCTACGCTGATCCGAAGCGTAAGGATTTTCACTTTGAAGTAGGTGAAAAGGTATTACTTAAGGTATCGCCCTGGAAGGGGGTGATGCGTTTCGGCAAGAAAGGCAAGCTGAGTCCGAGATACATAGGGCCTTTTGAGGTCATTGAACGAGTCGGATCAGTTGCCTATAAACTAAACTTGCCTGAAGAGCTCAATGGAATTCACAATGTGTTCCACATCTGCAATCTCAAGAAGTGCTTCGCCGACGAATCGTTGGTGATTCCACACACAGATGTGCATATAGATGAGAGCTTAAAGTTCATAGAAAAACCTTTGTCGATTGAAGATCGACAGGTGAAGAAGCTTCGCAGAAAGCACGTACCGATTGTAAAAGTCAAATGGGATGCTCGTAGAGGTCCTGAATATACGTGGGAAGTCGAAGCTACAATGAAAGAAAAATACCCCTATTTATTTGAGTAAATCTCGGGTCGAGATTTATTTTAAGGGGGTGAGGATGTAACACCTCGAAATTTTGTGTCCAATGATGTGTTAACACGTATCATTTGTTTACACGTGGCATCTATAATAAATAAAGGACTAATTTTGACAAACCTTGAAAGTATATAAATTCGAGGGTTATAAATGTCAACAAGGGTGAATATACTGTATAGTATCCCTAAATAATGCTTTAACCTTCAAACGAATAAATTATAGATCGTACAAAAACAAAACGCGGAAGAAAGTGAGAGATTACAAACTACAGGGGTTAACTGTGTCAACATGTTTAATAATACCTCTGAGTGACCCTTTAACGTTCCCAAGACTTTGTAACAGTATTATACACTCACTAAAATAATATATATAAAATCCGCGAAGTTTCGATATGAAACGAGAAAGTTACGATCGAATTCGTAAAAGAAAGGTTAAAAGCGTCAATAATGAAAGTTAAGGCTTTCTGAACAAATAATAAATAAACCGGGGACTTAATAATGCGGGTAATTAACATGAGGCCCCTATCGGTAAATAACCGAGGGCCAAACCGCAAAGTTACCCCTTCAAATCCGAAAGGTCAGGCAAATCATTACGAAAGATTTCGTTATTGATGGCCCGATTCTGTAATCATTATAAAAGATTTGAAAAATTCAGAAAATATAACCTCACGCGACCCGCGTAAGGTTTAAACATAAGTTGAGGCGGGCCGCGAGCCTCCTCTATTACGCGTCTGATTTTCTGATCCCAGGCGACCCGCGTAAGAGTTGCATGGAATGTCCATGCGGGTCGCGTACGACGCCCAGATGCAGAAAGTTGTAGTTTCTTGACTTTTGGAGCTTGTGAACGATCATGCACATAATTATGGGGCATGGGCACCCTATGCTCAACCCATACACTTAGGGGACATCTACCCATCAGCTCTGGACTGATTGTAGTGCTTGTAATGATCATAAGTTGCTTCCTTTGGCTATAAATAGCCACACCTTGTGCATAACAAATCACACAACACAAAACACTTACAACTGATCATTTCAAGAGCTCCCTAGCATTCTCTCCTGTTCTCTAATCAAGAGTTACCTTCTGTAAGTCGTTCATAACCATTTTGGTTTCACATTTCCATAGTTATAGCTCATAAACGCAACCGTCGTAACTAACGGTTGTCATTGCAATATCTTGCAAATGATTCAGTCTTATGACGAATCAAAAATGGTTATGAGTTGGTATTTATGTGGGTATTAAACCTCTAAAATGGTTCCCCCTGATCACCACTCTAACTATGTCAATTATCGAGTCAAACGTGCGGTTAAAAAGTCAACAGAAAGCTATTTTAGCGATTTAAGCATAATCTGTAATATATATGTTATGGAACCTGTTTTGACAATCATAAATCATGGTAATAAGTATATAAACTTGTTTACGCTCGTTTGAATCGATCATTTACTATATAGAACCGGTTCGGAGCCGAATGTCGCAAAAGTTTGACTTTTGCTTTGACTTCAGTTCTGACCCGTTTTAGTGAGGTATAAATATACCCTAGGACTCTCTTAGGACCAGGTCACATGTTGGTATAAGCCTCTGTGGTCGGTTCATGAGTTATCCGAGTCTTTAGCGCATTTCCGTCATTCGCCTAAAAGTTGACCGTAACGGCCTTTTAAAAATTAAAACGAGTATTTCGGACACGTGAACGGACCAAAACCTTGCTTGTTAAAATATAAGCATGTCCCTAAAGTTTCACGTCAATCCGAGGTCTAGAATGAGAGTTATGCTAAAAGGCGCACTTTTAAGAAAGTTTTGTAATTAACGGCGCAATTAGCATAACGCCCATCTAACCCAAGTTTTCGTCACCAAAACTTTTACCCACTGTGGTAAAATAATATTTGGGAATTTTAAAGATTTTTAATAATTTTTACCTTGCTCATAACCTGCGGTTATGGCTACGGTTCGGTAAATACCGAATATGCCCTTTTTGACCAAAACGGGAGTTCTACAAGGTCTTTTGACACGATTCCAGTTGCTACTGGTTTTAAATAATAAATAAAGTGTTTTAAGCTTTATAAGCTGTTCGGGAAACTCAGATTTCCTGTAGAACTCGAAAAGCCTTTTTGAAGTCTTTAAAATGACCAAAAAGCCCCTTCGGGGCATAATATTAACTTAAACTCGTTACGGGCATTACGGAAGGTATCCTACTGATACCAAAATACTTTTAAGGCATATTGACTTAGGAAATAAGCGTATGACTCTTATGGTTAACCGTTTCGCCTATTTGCGCACACGGTACGGCTCATGGAACTAGTTTTCGTGCAATAGCCGATACGGGTCAAATTATATTATTTGAACCCCAAAATCCAGAGTATGAACTATAAACCCATATAAAACAAGTCTCTGAACTTGTTGGGTCCAAATCATACTCCATTCTCGGTTTTCGCCTTTTCGTGCGAATTAACCAAATCTATATATATCGGAATCAACCGGTTTAAGCTACGGCTAATACAAGGACCGTTAGGATTCTAAGAGGTTAATTAAAACCTTCGTTCCAGATTAGGAGCCCCAGTAAAAGCTATCGGTGACTTGATCTAAATTCAGGATTAATACTTGCAAAGGTAAATACTTTTGACTTATTTCCCCTATATGGGCTTGGGTTACGGTATATTAATACCGCTTGATTGAGCATTATATACTTCCATCGCTTAGGTGGTTAATTGATTAAATATGATTGGCTCATTTAAACAGTTTTGTTGCTTATAAGCCTTTGGGGGGTTTAATGACCGTTGTCCCGGATATCCTCGGCATCATTTTACGAAATGGCCACGACCATCGACATCCCGGTGTAGGCGTACACCCGGTATAAAGTGTCGACATTAAAACTAAAAGACGTAGCCGTTGGTTTCTGTACTACGGTTTTACGCAAACGTGGTGTGTCTATAAATCTTTAACCCGGCACGACCCGGGCTACTGAACGCATAAAAGAACATGTAAAACGTTCACAAGATCATTATGAATTTTCCCAAGTTATAAAAGAGTTTGTGCCTTGTGCATTCAAATCAATTTTAATAAACATTTTCAAATGTGTCAGTTGAATGTATTTACCAGTGTAAACTGACGTATTTTCCCCAAAAAGATTAAGTGCAGGTACCTAAACGTAATTGGCTGGTATTAGCTCCCTAGCGTCGGGATAAGCCTCGCAAGCTTGATTGCAGTATCTAATGGAACAATACTTTATCTGTATTTACGATCCACTGTGGATATTCAACTTCCGTAATACATTTTGATATTACAATCAGAGGTTGAAATTATATATTTAAATTATGCTTCCGCTGTGCATTATATAATTGTGTGGTTTGACTATATTGTTGCCAACATCGTCACGGTAATCCCCCACCGGGCCCACCGGTGAGACACGTGGAAATCGGGGTGTGACAATTAACAACACTTTAAAGCTTTGTTTAACGCTTTAACGGATTACTATCCAACCGAACAACCGGACTATACCCGGAACATGAAAATATTGTTAATAACATTATTTATCTTTTTCCTGAGCCAGTTAGGGTCCCTGAATACCCTAACACCCGCTGTAATGCACAACACCCTACTAACCGGGTTAATCCCTAACTTAACTAGATTAACCTAACTAGTGCCTAACTAATCGTTGGATTTGAACTAGAAACCCTCCCCCCCCTTAACTAAACCGTCCCCTTGGGGGACTCCCTTGTACCATTTTTGATTAAACTAATCATCTTGGTCCCATATCTATTAGACACAAAGACCATTGGTAATTAGAACATGAGTTTGCCTATAAGATCACACTTGTGCACACTAACACTTTCACCACTTAACTAAACAAAAACACTCTCCTCTCTCCCTCTAGAGCTCTCGGCCGAGATCCCCTTCAACACCCATCATATTTTCGATTTTGATCTTCACATTCCAAGCTCACACAAGTGTCAAGGATCCCGTATAAGGAGGCTTGGTGCATTCGGAGCTCAAAGGACCTCACTCTATTGCTTTTATCCTCTCATTTTACGTCTAGATTCTTCCCTAGCCTCGAGCTAGTGGTAAGTTACTTGAATCACCTTCTCGAACTATTTTGAAGTGGTTAAAACGTTATGTAACGGTTAAAACTCGTAATCTTACAAGATGGCACACAAAAGTTTACTAAAAATGCTTGTAATGATGGTTAAAAGCTTATATGTTGTGTAAATCTTGTAGTATTTGTTATGAGTAGTTATTTAGGCCCGATCTATGTTGTGGTAGCTCGGATCATCGTTTAACCCGGATTGGTCATGATCATGGATCATGACATAAGGTTGTTTTAGAAGTAACAAGGGTTAAAGGATGAAACTCTACCACACACAAATCATGAACTTGTGTAAAAGCGATTTTTATTATGAAATAGTGTTTAAAACTAGTAGATCTACGGATCTACAAGCGGTATTTTCAAAGAACCAAGTATCAAAGAAACCATGTTTTCTAAAGACGGATCTTACACTAACAAGAATGATTTTTAGAACACACAAGTGTGTAAACACTTGTGTAGCACAAAGTTTCGACAAAATAACTATTTTTGTAAAAGATGACGAGAAGTTGTAAAGACGGAATTTCTCTAAAAACAAGGTTTTTACGAAATCGGATTTCTTTATATAAAGATCCGCTAAAAGTAATGGGATTTACTTCATAATTTTAGAAAACTACAAGTTCATGTGATTTTTGCGATTTACATATTTATTTACTAGTTTGTTGTTTTGGACGTTGTTTTGATTGAATCAGAAAATTGTTGGATTAATTTAAGAAAATGATACGCTTAAAAGCGTGGCCACCTCCAGTTACAGAGGAAACTCTGGCGAAATTTTTCCAAAAACCTAACACTTAGAAATATTTTCACTACAAGTGTTAGAAATGCTTTTCGACATGTTTTCAAAATATAAGTTTTGCCACGACTTTATTTACAAAATATCGGAGGTGGGATTTCACAAAATAAAACGTGATAAATATATATTTAGTAAATATATTTTTCACAACGTCACTTGTCAATTATTTTGTGAAGTGTATAAATATTATTTTTAGGATAAAAAAATAATATTATCGAATGTTAACGAATCCAAAATAATACGAACGCCTCTACGATAAATACATAAGTTACACCGGTAATTATTATTACCACTCGATCGTTAAAACGTAACTTACGCATTTTAAGGAAATAATTATGAACGCGTATTTTTGTTAAAGTATTATTTTGGGAAAATTATGTGAAATAAAAATATAATATTTTTGAGAAAAATATTTATATTTTGAAGTTAGAAATAAGATATATTTTAAGTGAGACTTAATAATATATTTCGAACACACATGTATTAAATCCCCCATCCTTGGGAAGGAAAATAATTACCAAGTATGCGCAGAATGTAAACACGAAATAGTTGTCTAACTATTTCCCAAAACTTAAACCATAAAGCTAAGGCCCGGTCGTCCGTCTAATAGAGTTAGTACATGTAGGTCGTTGCACAACTGCTTGACTTGGAGACATACTTGGTAGAGACGCACCACTGTGAGTTCATGTTCCCCTTTTCTCTTAACAGTTTTCAGTTTTCTAAACTGCGGGGGTGAAATACATGTTACTTTGATTACAAGTACTTTATACATGGTATGGTTAGCGTAAGGAGGTTTACTACTTAGATCATGTGAGTGGGTAGGCGCAACATGAGGTCATTAATCCTCATGGTAGGACCGAGGGACAGGAGCGGTAGATCTATCTGGGTGTAGCGAGCCCAGCCCCAGGCCAAACTAGAAACGGACCTCGGGGTGACTTTGTGCCCGACGCATGTCACGGCTCCCCGACCCACCCTGGACGGAGTCGGGGGACCGCGAGACAGTTCCCGTGGTATTTAATTAATGCGGCAGCGGAAGTCTTTTTATAACAGGATCTTTTATCCGTGAAATATGCTCGTTTAATACATTACACAAAGTTTAAGGGATAAATCCCATAATTTACAATAAGTGGATTTCACATAGAAATCTTTATTTTTCAAAACACGTTTTATTCATTTATTTACACTGAGCCACTTCTCTGAGATTGATAGTGCTTTACTGCACTTTTCCTGGATCACACAGATCACCTGAAACATGTTTGAAAAAGGTTTTGTCAGCAGGGAAATACTGAGTGAATCATTCTGTTTTTCTAAAACGACCCGTTAGTTATAATTTACAGTATTAAGAGCGATTACAATGTTTCTATCAACCAATTATCAAGAATGGGTATTTGTCACTCGATTCATTTCTGTGACTGTGGTCATACCACTATTGGGTCTCGTTGCCCAAATAGTGACGGTGTACTCACACAGAGTAGAAATAACTCACATAGAGTAATATTCACTCACATAGAGTGATAATAACAGTACTGTGCACAATACCCCACATACCAGCTGTAATTTGGTGATTACAAAGACTTAATCCCTGTAATTATAACCTTGAAAATAATTTGAGGTATTGTAATACTTACTCACAAACTGTGAGAAAACAGTTTAAAAAGAAGAATGACTCACATTGCAGATTAACGAGCAATAGATATAAGCCTACTGATTAGCCTTGCTTAAACCTAATTTAACACAATGCACACACACAGGTTAGTAACTAATACAGCAATTACATCAATTCACGAGATTAAACCTTCACAACGATTAATCAGTGCAATACTCGATAATTCAATCGGATTCACAACGAATAACAGAGCATAGTCCGAATTCGAACAGCACTCTAATATTCAAGTCGAAATCACAACGAATAATCAAAGTACAAGCTCAATTGAGCAGCACCCGGACTATCGTTGGATAGTTATAATCGATCGGACGTTGAATCGTAATAGCGATCGAGTTATTACCCTGATTGCGGCAGCGTTTCGATAATTGTGTGTGTGTTGGACTGTTTTGCTTATAACTCGACGTATATTATGAATTTTAACGTCGTTCAAGTGCCAGATTTCAAGTCCCAACCCCTGCTATTTATACTGAAAATTTGTCACCGTCGCGTAGCGCGAGGGGGTACCCCTTTAGGCGTCGCGCTACGCGAGTGACCACCCTATTTTCATAGACTAGGTTTTTGCGTGTGTAGGCTTGCTGAGTCGATAGATTTTTAAAATTCTATTTCGACAGAGAGTTATGATGATAATCGTAGCTAGGGTTTTGCCCCCCTGAGTTTTAGGGGCCCTGATCCTGATTCCGATTTTTCTGGAAATTTTAGGGTTAGTGCAGAATTACTTGGGTTTCTCAATTAGGGTTTCCTTATTACCTAATTACCATCCTAATTATGGATTTTAGTGGCAGTTGTTACATCCTCCCCACCTTAAGAAAAATCTCGTCCTCGAGATTTACTGGAATAGATGAGGGTACTTTCGCTTCATTTCTGATTCCAGTTCCCAAGTGTATTCTGGTCCTCTTCTTGAATTCCATTTGACTTTTACTAACACTAATCGTTTGTGCTTGAGAAACTTGATTTTTCTATCTTCGATCTGTAGTGGTTTCTCTATAAACTTCAACTTTTCGTTCACCTCTACATCTTGAAGAGGTACTACCAGGGATTCGTCTGCTAAGCATTTCTTAAGATTGGATACATGAAATACATCATGTACTCCAGCTAATTCTTCTGGTAGTTGTAAACGATAAGCAACTGGTCCTATTCGTTGAATCACGGGGAATGGTCCAACGTATCTTGGACTTAGTTTTCCTTTCTTACCGAATCGTACTACTCCTTTCCAAGGAGAGACTTTTAAAAGTACTTTATCTCTGATTTGAAATTCTAAAGGCTTGCGACGGTTGTCTGCATAGCTCTTTTGACGATCTCGAGCCGTTTTTAATCTTTCCTTAATCTGAGTTATCTTATCAGTAGTTTCTTGTACTATTTCAGGACCTGATAATTGACTTTCTCCGATTTCTGCCCAAGGATACTGGAGTTCTGCACTTACGTCCATACAGTGCTTCAAATGGTGCAGCTTTGATGCTTGAATGATAACTATTGTTATAGGAGAATTCAATTAATGGCAAATGGCTATCCCAATTACCACCAAAGTCAATTACACATGCTCGGAGCATGTCTTCTAACGTTTGTATTGTCCTTTCACTCTGTCCGTCTGTTTGTGGATGATAAGCAGTACTTAGATTTAGTCGAGTTCCCATTGCTTTCTGAAAACTTTTCCAGAAATGCGAAGTAAATCGACTATCTCTATCCGATACAATGGAGAGCGGAACTCCATGTAGGGATACTACTTCGTCCACGTAGAGTTGTGCTAACCTTTCCATACTAAAGGTTTCTTTCATTGGTAGGAAATGAGCTGACTTGGTTAATCGGTCTACGATTACCCAAATTGCATCATTACCTCTTTTGGTTTTGGGTAACTTTGTAACAAAGTCCATTGTTATAAGTTCCCATTTCCATACAGGCATTTCTAACTGTTGTAGTAGTCCTGAAGGTTTCTGGTGTTCAGCTTTAACTTGTGAACAAGTTAAGCACTTGGATACGTATTCGGCTATATCCTTTTTCATTCCTATCCACCAGAAATTATTCCTTAAATCTTGGTACATCTTATTGTTTCCTGGGTGCATAGTATACCTAGATTTATGAGCTTCTTCTAAGATCTTATTTCTTAATTCTCCTTGCTTAGGTACCCAAATTCGTTTCTTATGGAATTTCCAAATTCCATCATTTCCTTGTTCTAATTCTTTTAGGTAACCTTTCATTCCTTCAGCATCGTCTTGGATTGCTGTTTTCTGAACTTCTTTAATTTGTGCCATTAAATCTACTTGTAGATTTAACCTCAGAGCACGGACTTGTTTCTGTTTCTCATGATACTTACGACTTAAGGCATCTGCAACTACATTTGCCTTTCCTTCGTGATATTGGATATCACAGTCGTAATCGCTTAGCATCTCCATCCATCTTCTTTGCCTCATGTTTAATTCTTTTTGCCCAAATATATATCTTAAACTTTTATGATCTGTATAGACAGTAAACTTACTTCCATACAGATAATGTCTCCATATCTTAAGGGCAAAAATTATGGCTCCTAATTCTAGATCATGAGTCGTATAATTTTTCTTCGTGCTTTTTCAATTGTCTAGAGGCATACGCAATTACCTTCTTGCGTTGCATTAACACACATCCGTATCCCAATTTTGAAGCATCACAATATACTTCAAAATCTTCTGTTCCTTCGGGTAAAGCTAAGATTGGTGCATTTGTCAACCTATGCTTTAAAATCTTAAAGGCTTCTTCTTGTCTAGGTCCCCATTCAAACTTAGCAGTTTTACAGGTTAACTTAGTTAATGGTACGGCTATCTTAGAAAAATCTTTGATAAATCGTCTATAGTATCCAGCTAAGCCTAGAAAACTTCTTATCTCCATAGCTGTTTGTGGAACTTTCCACTTCGTAATTGCGTCTATCTTAGCAGGATCTACATGGATACCTTCGTAATTTACCACATGACCTAAGAATTGTACTTCTTGCAACCAAAATTCACATTTTGATAATTTGGCATAAAGCCTTTCGTTTCTTAACAAGGTTAAGAGAACATGTAAATGTTCACAATGTTCTTTTTGGCTTTTGGAGTAAATAAGTATATCGTCAATGAAAACGATCACAAATTTATCCAAGTATGGTTTACAGATTCGATTCATCATGTCCATGAATGCTGCTGGGGCATTCGTTAATCCAAAGGGCATGACTGTAAACTCATAATGACCATACCTAGTTCTGAATGCAGTTTTAGGTATGTCTTCTTCTTGTACTTTCAACTGATGGTATCCGGATCTTAAATCTATCTTAGAGAAATACCTAGCTCCTTGCAATTGATCAAAAAGATCATCAATCCTAGGTAGTGGGTATCGATTCTTAATTGTAACCTTATTCAATTCTCTATAATCGATACACATTCTCATCGATCCATCTTTCTTTTTCACAAACAGTACCGGTGCACCCCAAGGGGATGAACTAGGTTGTATGAATCCTTTGCTTAATAATTCATCTAATTGCTTTTTCAATTCTAGCATTTCGGTAGGTGCTAATCTATATGGTGCTTTAGCTATTGGTGCAGTTCCTGGAATTAAATGAATTCTAAACTCTACTTCCCTATCAGGTGGTAATCCAGGTAATTCTTCTGGAAAAACGTCTGGGTATTCTGACACTACGGGGATGTCCTGAAGTTCCTTATCCTTAGTATTAATGATTACTGAAATCATATACATCATTTCCTGTTTTCTCGAATAACTAGCCAACTTCATTACTGAGATGAATTTTAGTGGCTTTCGAGGTCTATTTCCAGTAATTAAAATTACTTCTCCTGTAGGGGTTTGAATTTCTACTGCATTTTTGTCACATAGGATTCGAGCATGGTTGGCTATTAACCAATCCATTCCTAATACTACATCGAATCCTGCTAAATTCATTGGTAACAAATTTGCAGAAAACTTATGGCCTAATAACTCTATTTTTCCTTCTTGCCAGATTTTATCTAATTTTACAGAATTTCCTTCTGCGGTTTCTACTGTGAAGTTTTGCCTAAGAGTGGTTAAAGGTAACTTAAGGTCTTGGCAAAATAAAGTATTTATAAAACTTTGGTTCGCACCAGAGTCAAATAATACTTTTGCAAAGACGTTGTGAACTAAGAACGTACCGGCTATCACATCTGGAATGAGTTCGGCCTCTTGAGTGGTCAGCTGGAATGCACGAGCATTTTTCTTGGTTGTTCCTTCCGTGGGTCTGGCTTGGTTAACTATAGGTTTAGCTAACTTAGGACATTCAGATTGAAAGTGTCCCCTCTCTCTGCAATTGTAACAAACTTTTGTTTTCTTCCTGCAGTCTTCTTCCCGATGTCCTTTCATTTTGCAAAAATTGCAAACCATATTGCATTGTCCATAATGCTTCTTTTTGCAAACTTTGCAGAAAGGAGATGATGAGGATTGTCCGGTTCCTCTCTTCTTGACATTACCCATACGAAATCCTTGGGTAATCTTGTGAGCTAATTCCTTCTTGCGATCTTCCTCTCTTGTGCGTACCAATTCATCTGTTAGGGTATTAGCTAATTCTACAGCATCGTCAATAGTACGAGGTCTCGCAGCTTTAACGATGTTTCGGATTTCACTAATTAACCCCCAGATGTAACGAGAGATAAGTACCGGTTCTGGCGAAGCCAGTGATGGCACTACCCTTGCGTATTCAAAGAATGTCGAAGTATATCCCCGACAATCTACTCCTAGCATACGATGACTTAGGAACTTGTTTGCCATTTGTTCCTTCTCGTATTCGGGACAGAATTTTCTTTCTACTAAACTCTTAAATTCTTCCCAACTCATTGCATAGGCTATACTTCTTCCTTTTGCCTGGAGGACCGTGTTCCACCATTCGAGTGCTCCTTCTTTGAATAGATTTGATGCATACATCACCTGGTCTCCATCGGCACATTTGCTTATTGCAATTACTGCCTCAGTTTTCTCTAACCAACGCAGTGTTGCAGTTGCCCCTTCGTTACCTGCAAATTCAGCGGGTTTGCAAGCAAGAAATTCTTTGTAAGTGCAACCAGGCGTTGCAGCTTTCATTCTTTTAGGGAGTGGGGCCTGTTGCGGATCATGATTGTCATGATTACCGCCTCCATTTATGCTGTTACTGCCGTTATCTTCTGGAATACGTTTACTAGGAATTAATTGTGGTTCGGCAGGTTTTCGAACAGCAGCTACAATTTCTGGAATAGCATGAGCTATCCCTTGGGCGATAAAATGCTCGATATCTTGTCGAGTTATATATTGATCTTCCTGTTCTTGCTCAGATTGATTTTCTTCATTAATTGGTTCATTATTAGCGTTTTCCATCTGTTAATTAGTAAAATTATTAGTGTCTAACTTATCAATGACAAAATTCACATAGATACACATAGATTATCACATCATACGAATATAACCAAAATTGTCGATTTCTCGACTTTCACTTTGTTAGTATATTGTATATGCATCCATACACACCGTATTTTACAGAGTTTTATTGCCCATTTTACAGAATTTTAAGTTACTATCATATAATACGGCTTTCTGTGGTTTAACTGACGGTTCTAGTAACGGTGCTCCCTCTCATCGTACTTCCAAGTTAGATGCTCCCCCATTTCCCTGATCCTATTACCTGTACCTATGAGTTCTTCACCGAACTGACGGAGTTCAGCTAGGTTTTCATTACTCATGGGAGGATTTGGGAGTGGTTCTGGGTCAAATTGTGGAAGGAAACTATAAGGACTGTTAACTATGTTTTGGAATTGCCAATCATTAGTCCACCATTCCTCCATTTGGCCTAATGGTCTGGTATGAACTAGTGGGTCTGGAATAGCTGGTCCTAGGTTTAGTGGGAATTGAACTGTAGCCGGGTAAGAAAAGAGATTATCGTTGATAGGCTCTAAAACATCACAATTCTCCAGTAGGCGATCTATTTCGTCTTGGAACGTGAATTCCTCAAATTGTTTAGAGCTTTCGCCAATCTCTATTCCCTTTTGTTTCAGATCTATTTCTATTTCTTTTTCAGGTGATTTCGAACCTTCTCCAGTTTCTATTTCCTTTCCCTTGCTCACACTCACAGGATTTTCTATTTTAGGGAGTTTCCTAGTGGCAGTTTTCCTACGGCGCACTTTCCTCCACCCTACATATCTTCTCTTCTTTTTAGGTTTGGCTTTTTCCAGCGGTGGAGCTTGGAATTCCACAGGTTCTTCTATGTCAGCAATGTAACCAGTAAAGTCGTGAGAGACTTCGATAGGCACTGGATATAAGTTGAGATTCTGGAATGTTTCCGACATCTCATTCATGCTGCATAGCATATATGTAAAATGCAATGTTAAAACTTTGGAACAAAGTTTAACAAACAAAATACTGAAGTTTTATTGCATACTAATTTATACAAAGAACAACAGAAATAAACACACTTAGGACTTTATTTATTTACGGGATTGTGATTTCTCTTACTAGACCCAACTTATCGGATATTTAAAGATTAACATTTTCTGCTACAGTAGCTAGCATGTAGAGATTTGCCCATTTCCCGTCTATTTTATCTTCCCAAGGTGTACTATTACCCAACTCTTGGACTTCGGGGTTAAACCTAATTCTCTTGGTTCGGGGTTTCTTTGTCTCCTGACTCTTTTTAAGTATCGAATCCCTTTTCTCTGGGGAAAGTGGATTCTCATAGTTTGCCTTGCGGACAAAGATTCCTTCTTCTAGATTTACCGGATTTCTAGAAGAAGATGCCACATCTAGTTTGTGGTAGATAGCAGACAACTTTTGTTTACCCATACTGTAACTATCAAATAATCAGTTAATAAAACAAATAATCACAGAATAACAATTAGTAAAATTAAGTATCGTGGTCCAAAATGCTTTAATTTAGGCTTAATCAGTGGCTCGATCAGTGGCTCAATTTAATTATTAGCTCTGATACCACCTTCGCTGTCACGGCTCCCCGACCCACCCTGGACGGAGTCGGGGGACCGCGAGACAGTTCCCGTGGTATTTAATTAATGCGGCAGCGGAAGTCTTTTTATAACAGGATCTTTTATCCGTGAAATATGCTCGTTTAATACATTACACAAAGTTTAAGGGATAAATCCCATAATTTACAATAAGTGGATTTCACATAGAAATCTTTATTTTTCAAAACACGTTTTATTCATTTATTTACACTGAGCCACTTCTCTGAGATTGATAGTGCTTTACTGCACTTTTCCTGGATCACACAGATCACCTGAAACATGTTTGAAAAAGGTTTTGTCAGCAGGGAAATACTGAGTGAATCATTCTGTTTTTCTAAAACGACCCGTTAGTTATAATTTACAGTATTAAGAGCGATTACAATGTTTCTATCAACCAATTATCAAGAATGGGTATTTGTCACTCGATTCATTTCTGTGACTGTGGTCATACCACTATTGGGTCTCGTTGCCCAAATAGTGACGGTGTACTCACACAGAGTAGAAATAACTCACATAGAGTAATATTCACTCACATAGAGTGATAATAACAGTACTGTGCACAATACCCCACATACCAGCTGTAATTTGGTGATTACAAAGACTTAATCCCTGTAATTATAACCTTGAAAATAATTTGAGGTATTGTAATACTTACTCACAAACTGTGAGAAAACAGTTTAAAAAGAAGAATGACTCACATTGCAGATTAACGAGCAATAGATATAAGCCTACTGATTAGCCTTGCTTAAACCTAATTTAACACAATGCACACACACAGGTTAGTAACTAATACAGCAATTACATCAATTCACGAGATTAAACCTTCACAACGATTAATCAGTGCAATACTCGATAATTCAATCGGATTCACAACGAATAACAGAGCATAGTCCGAATTCGAACAGCACTCTAATATTCAAGTCGAAATCACGACGAATAATCAAAGTACAAGCTCAATTGAGCAGCACCCGGACTATCGTTGGATAGTTATAATCGATCGGACGTTGAATCATAATAGCGATCGAGTTATTACCCTGATTGCGGCAGCGTTTCGATAATTGTGTGTGTGTTGGACTGTTTTGCTTATAACTCGACGTATATTATGAATTTTAACGTCGTTCAAGTGCCAGATTTCAAGTCCCAACCCCTGCTATTTATACTGAAAATTTGTCACCGTCGCGTAGCGCGAGGGGGTACCCCTTTAGGCGTCGCGCTACGCGAGTGACCACCCTATTTTCATAGACTAGGTTTTTGCGTGTGTAGGCTTGCTGAGTCGATAGATTTTTAAAATTCTATTTCGACAGAGAGTTATGATGATAATCGTAGCTAGGGTTTTGCCCCCCTGAGTTTTAGGGGCCCTGATCCTGATTCCGATTTTTCTGGAAATTTTAGGGTTAGTGCAGAATTACTTGGGTTTCTCAATTAGGGTTTCCTTATTACCTAATTACCATCCTAATTATTGATTTTAGTGGCAGTTGTTACAACGCATAATTCTGCTAGGTTTGAGTCTCCCTACTTGCACTTCACACATATCAATGGCCTTGCAAACCATTGGTGATCTCAATTCCCTTATTTGCTACATACCAGGATTTTTATACTTACAAAGGTTTATTTACTCACTTACACTGAACTCGCTCAACATTATTGTTGATTTTTCAACTTACATGTATTTCAGGGAATTAAAGGATCTGGCGCGGTATGACACGTTTTCCCGCTACACTAGTTACGAGGTCATCCGGGTTTAGGGAATGTGACTCTTTCCTGGATAAGTCACAGTCCTTGAACTGTGTTTATGTTATGTTATGTTTATGTTTGTTGAACAATGTTTATGTCGTTAGGATGTGATTCTGTTAAGAAAAAGTTGTAATATTTGGTTTTTAAAACTTAATCAAATGGATGATCTTGCATGGTTTTATTTCATATAGCTTTGTTATGGTTAAGCTATGGTATTAAAAAGTCACACCAAATTAACCACGCTTCCGCAAAGCCAGCTTGGTATCAGAGCTCTGATCATAGCGAACTAGGATTCCTTCTCGATTCTAGACTATGATCACTAGGGCTCTCACGAAAACATTTTTACTGCATACCACTTAAGTCCAGATCCAAAACGATTTTACAAACAAATGTTGAGCACATTTTATTTATTTTTTTAGGCTCAGTCTTGGAGGCTGAGGCTCGGTCTTGGAGGCCGAGGCTCGATCTAAGAGATCGAGGTAGATGGCTAGTGAGACTAGGAAGAGTAGGCTCAGTCTTGGAGGCTGAGGCTCGGTCTTGGAAGCCGAGGCTCGATCTAAGAGATCGAGGTAGATGGTTAGTGAGACTAGGAAGAGCAGGCTCAGTCTTGGAGGCTGAGTGATATTCGCTAATTTACACATATTTTAGTCCCCCGTTTTACCCCTATTTTATGCATTTTCGGCCGTAAAACCGTCATTCGGATACTTAATTATCTACATTTTTGTTTACAGGCCTAAAACAGCACACCAGACAAGATGATAGCGAAAACGAGGACTTTCCGGACAAAACGACGAAGCTGCGAAGATTCTGTTGGAAAAACTGACCTGGGCGTGTTGCACGATCATGCGGCCATATGCACGACCGTGCATATCCGACAAACCAAGAAGACCCGGCAGTGAACGAGGCGTGCAACACTGCGTGCAAGGCATTGCAGGCCAATCCGAAAACGCACGGTCATGCCATATGCGGAACGGTCGTGCGGATCCGACAACGCAGGAAAACCTCGGAGCTGAACGACCACAAAACTAGGCGTGCAACAAAATGCCGGTATGGAACGTCCGTGCCATATCAAGAACGCCCGTGCTTATGCGAAGACCAGTCAACGATCTGTGACATCATGCGGTATGGTGGACCACCACCAATAATGCTTAAAGTGCACGGTCGTGCGATCGGGAGAACGGCCGTGCGACACCGAAAAAGCATATAAACAGAACAAAACCATTTTATTAGTAACTCTGGACATTTTTGGGAGCTCTGCAGGCGATTTTGAGGCTCCGAAGGCTGCTGCTTTCACTCGGATTCAAGCCACATTGCCCGGTTTTGCTCATTTACTATCCAGATTCTCATTCTTATGCTTGTTTATGGTTTGGTTTCTCAAATCTTTCCATTATTTTGTTATGTTTCAAGCATTTAGACTGATTACTATGTATTAATGTAAGCCTTTGGGCAAAAACACAACAATCCCTTGCTTGATTATAACCATTAGTATGTTGATCTATGTTTGTAATGAAACTTTGAAGTATTTTCTATGATTATCTTTGATGATTAGTTTGCAACCTTGTTATTGATATTGATTTCTTGATTATAAGTAATTGTGTTGGATGATTAGTGCTTGGTTAGGTAAGATAGTTGAAAAATGAAGCTTATTTAATCATGTATTAGTAAACTTTTAATTTGGTTAACTAGCTTAACTTGGTTAAAATGTGGGCACCATGATACTCTAACGGGTTAGCGGTTTAATAAAATGTAATTATTGTTAATCAAGAAAGCTTGCCTTCACGGAAGGACTCTAACGGGTTAGATGGTGTTGTTATGAATTCTTGCCATGATTTGTTAGCTTAGTTAGTAGTTTCGGCCAAAATTGCTATCTTGGTGAATTTACGCAAGATTTGTAAAATGAACTCGGTTGTGATTTAATCTAGTTTATGCTTGTCTCGGTGGTTGCATTGTGTTTATCGGTGTTGCTTTCCTTGATTAAGTGAGGTTAGAAAACTCCTAACGGATGACTAACTTATTTTTAGGAGATTTTTGTAGACATTAATCAATCGCACGTTAAAGAACAATTTTAGGTGGTTAAAGTGTGTTTATCGTTTTAACTTTCCGAACGATTGTCATGTTAGGATTCCCGAAAGGGATACTAATTGTCTCGAAATGGAAAATTGACCGAATGCTTCTAGTGCCAAAACTGACTTATTTGACATGCTGTGGTTGTGTATTAAGCAAGGCTATTTATATATATTTTACTTTGTTTTATAAGTATTTATTTATGCTTAATTTAGATTAATTAAAACCAAGACAATTTATGTTTTTACCGGTAATTTAGTGACAAAGGTCTAGTATTATTTCTCTGCCCATTTCCGTGGATCGATACTTGGTTCTTACCGATACTTTACTACATATATGACGGGGTACACTTGCCTCCTTCGTGTGTGTTTTGATGTAAAAGTAATAATCACTTTTATAAATTTAAAACCAATTCGTGTGTAATTTCATTGTAAAAATATGTATAGTCACGCACGTACCAAGTTTTTGGCGCCGCTGCCGGGGACTGGCGAGTTTTAGGAACGACCCGAGTCATTGTGTTATCGGTGTATATACTTGTTAATATTTGTGTATATTTTCGTGATTATTTATTTGTTGATTTATTTGTTAAATATTTCTAGCTTTTAATTCAATTTATTCATTTTCGTGATTCTTTTATACACTTGTAAATTTTTATTCTATTTATTTGTTCAAATCCGGATTTATTTATTCATTTATTCTTTGAGTTTTCGGCTCTTAAAAATCATTTTTATACTAGCCGATTCGATTATTTTCGTTGCTTTAATTTTTATAAAAATTTCGGCCCATTTTCGGATTTTTATAATTTTTACAGCCCATATTTATACATATTCTGCTTCTATTCAGCTAAAAAAAAAGAAAACATTATTATATTAATAAACTATTCATTGTGTCAGTTTTTCGTTTGCAGGTTGATGTCCTCAACTCCCGCGCCCGCTATTGCTGAGCCTACTGACGAACCAGCGCATAATCTTAGAAGAAGTAAGAGGCTGCGCGAAAGGTCGCTTGTCGTTGCACAACGCATAGCAAATGCAATCGACGAGCCGGTGATTATCTCTGAAGACGAAAGCTCAGGGGACGAGGAGAGAGTCGTCATGGCGGACGACGACCGACCGCTGAATGAAACAAATCAGCCCGGAAGGGCAGGCCTGGAGCCGAGTATCCTTCAGCCTACTATAGATACTCCTACTTTTGAAATTAGACCTAGTATTATTAATATGGTACAAAATTCTGTACAGTTTGACGGACGTGAGCATGAGGATCCTGGGAGACATATCGCTGCTTTTCTTGCTATTTGTTCGACATTTAGGATGACAGGTGTTTCGGAGGATGCGATTCGGTTGAGGTTGTTTCCGTTTTCGTTACGTGACAAAGCTAGAGCTTGGCTTATGTCACTTCCTGTCGGGTCCATCAGGACTTGGAATCAGTTGGCGGAGCAGTTTATGCAGAAATATTTTCCACCTGAGAAAACGAACAAACTACGGAACCGGATTGTTTCCTTTCGCCAGGACGAGGGCGAGTCGTTGCATGCGGCTTGGGAGAGATTCAAAGATTTGTTGATTGATGTGCCACATCACGGCTTCTCCAAGCGACAGCTGGTTTTGATGTTCTATCAGGGGCTCAGCTATAATACGCAGGAGCGATTAGACGTGAACGCGGGCGGCGATCTTGGAACTAAGACGCCGACTGAAGCGTATGATATTATCGAAAAAGCTGCGTTGAAATCCAGCTCGCGTCGGGACGGAGATAGAGGTCGGGAATCATCATCATCATCTCGTTCAGGAGTTCATGCTGTAGACGATTATACGGCCATTACTGCACAAATCTCGGCTCTTGCATCGAGATTCGACAGGTCCCAGATGATTGCGCATGCTGGCTCGGGATGTGACCAGTGCGGACTGTCACACGAGCCTGGGGCATGTTTTCAGGGAGTCGTATATGTGGGCCACGAAGAAGTAGATTTCGTGAGTAATCAGGTAAGGCCGCAGAACAACCCGTACTGCAACACCTATAATCCCGGTTGGAGAAATCACCCAAATTTTGGGTGGCGAGCGAACACAGGAAATCAGAACCCATTGGGGTTCACTCAGCGTGCTCCAGCGCCTCAGCAGGGTCAGCAGTACCAGCAGTACAACCAACCCTACCAGCAGCGTCCATATTCGTACCAGAATCAGGGCACTGGGAGTAGCTCCCAGCAGCAGGCCCCTCAGTCTAGTTCCAAGCTGGAGGATATGATGGCTCAGCTTCTCTCTAGCTCTGAAAAACGATACCAACAAAGCGAAGATCGTTTTCTAGCTAACGAGGGAGAAATGAGGAGTCAGAAGGCCTCGATTCAAAATATCGAGAATCAGGTTGGTCAGCTGGCACAGATGATGTCCAAAAGACCCCCAGGCGGTCTTCCGGGTAATACAAAACCAAACCCGGGCGGACACAGGGATGTGAATGCTGTCATGACCAGGAGTGGAAAAACTACCGGACCCGTCATATCGGACTCAGCACCGATCACTGAAGCGGTCCCGACTGACACACCGGACGAGGTGCAAGCCAGGCTACGCCCAGCAAGTACAGCACAAGTCCAGGAGCCGGTCAAAGATTACACTCCTCCAGTACCTTATCCAGGCAGGCTGAAGAAGCAGAAGAATGAAGAACAATACGGTAAGTTCCTTGAGTTGTTTAAGCAACTACACATCAATATACCGTTTGTTGAAGCCTTGGCCCAGATGCCAAAGTATGCGAAATTCCTTAAGGATATCCTCTCGAATAAACAGAAGCTCGAGGATATATCATGTGTGGTGATGAATGAGACTTGTTCCGCCGTTCTGCAAAACCGTCTGCCCACGAAAATGGGAGATCCTGGTAGTTTCACGCTCCCGTGTTTGATTGGAAACATGTCTGTTAGCCATGCATTGGCTGACTTGGGAGCGAGTATTAACCTTATGCCGTATAAGGTTTTTACTAAACTGGATCTGGGTGAGCCGTCACCCACTAGGATGAGCATTCGGTTGGCAGATCGCTCAATAAAGTATCCGCGCGGGTTTGTGGAAAACATGCTTGTAAAAATCGATAAATTTGTTTTCCCCGTGGACTTTGTTATTCTTGACATGGACGAAGATTCAAGGGTACCTTTGATACTTGGACGTCCTTTCCTCAATACAGCGAGGACGATTGTTGATGTGGCAGCTGGCCAAATCACGCTCCGAGTGAAGGATGAGCACGTGACATTCGATATCAAAAGATCGATGCAGCATCCGCAAAGTCACGATGACATGCTTTACTATGTCGACATTGTCGATGCATGTGTGTGCTCTCATTTTCAAGGTACTATTGACGAGATTGATTCGGACACACGTCTGTCGTGTGGGGACCTGATTGGCATTACGCAGGAGGGCCACGATTTCGAGCAGCCAGTCTATCAGATTGGTGACGATGGTTCCCAGAGTTCGGAGAGATTTCTTGAAATTGACCATGTGAAAAAGGAGGAAGCAGAGCCTTCGGTTGAAGATCCGACGCCTTTGGAGTAGAAAGAACTCCCACCACATCTCGAGTATGCATTTCTGGATGAGGAGCGTCGCCTACCGGTCATAATTTCGGCATCATTGGAAAAGGACGAGAAAAATTAGCTTCTCGAGGTTCTGAGACTTCATAAGAGAGCCATCGCATGGAAAATCATGGATATCAAGGGCATCAATCCTTCTTTTTGTACTCACAAGATTCTGATGGAAGACGAGTACAAACCATGTGCACAGCATCAGAGGCGTTTAAATCCAAATATGCAGGACGTGGTGAAGAAGGAGGTGATTAAGCTGTCGGATGCCGGCATGATTTATCCTATTTCGGACTCTGTGTGGGTGAGTCCGGTGCAGGTTGTACCTAAGAAAGGTGGTATGACTGTAGTTTCAAATGATAGGAATGAGCTAATTCCTACCCGTACCGTCACTGGGTGGCGAGTTTGCATTGACTACCGCAAGCTCAATGATGCTACTCGCAAGGATCACTTCCCGCTTCCATTCATCGACCAGATGTTGGAACGTCTGTCGGGGAAGTTGTATTACTGTTTCCTTGACGGATTCTCTGGGTACTTTCAGATTCCTATCGCTCCTGAGGATCAGGAGAAGACTACCTTTACATGCCCCTTCGGCACATTCGCCTACAGGCGGATGCCTTTTGGGTTGTGTAATGCACCAGCGACCTTCCAGAGATGCATGGTTGCAATTTTCCATGACATGATCGAGGATTCCATGGAGGTTTTCATGGATGATTTTTCGGTATTTGGGGATTCCTTCGATCACTGCTTGGAAAATTTGAGAAAAATGTTGAAGAGGTGTGAGGAGACGAATCTGGTCCTGAACTGGGAGAAATGCCACTTCATGGTGAAGGAGGGCATAGTTCTGGGACATAAGATTTCGCATGCTGGTATGGAGGTCGATCCAGCCAAAGTGGATATCATTTCACGACTTCCGCCCCCCACCTCTGTTAGAGCGATACGGAGCTTTCTCGGTCATGCCGGGTTCTATAGGCGATTCATTAAAGATTTTTCAAAAATCGCCAGACCCATGACCCGTTTGTTGGAGAAAGACGCTCCGTTCATATTCGGAGATGATTGCTTGAGAGCCTTTGACCTTCTCAAGCAAAAGTTGATTAAGGCCCCTATTTTAGTTGCACCGGACTGGAGTTTGCCGTTTGAGATTATGTGCGACGCGAGTGATTACGCTATAGGGGCCGTTCTTGGTCAAAAGAGAGAAAAGCACTTTCACCCGATCTATTATGCGAGCAAAACTCTTCACGACGCTCAGGAGCATTATACCACGACTGAAAAGGAGCTCTTGGTGGTCGTTTTCGCATTTGACAAATTTAGATCGTACTTGGTGCTTTCGAAAACCGTTGTATATACTGATCACGCTGCCATCCGATATCTCTTCAGCAAACAGGACGCTAAACCACGTCTGATCCGGTGGATCTTGTTGCTGCAAGAGTTTGATATCGAAATTCAAGATAAAAAGGGTGCGTTGAATGTAGCGGCTGACCATCTATCTCGGTTAGAGCATGGAGACATCGTGGACGCGCGTTGAGATTCCATAAATGACAACTTCCCACACGAGTCTTTGATGAGTGTTGAGATATGCGATGAGTCGCCATGGTTCGCCGACCTTGCGAACTACCTTGCTTGCGGGATTCTGATTAAGGGGTTGACTCACCAGCAAAAGAGGAAATTCTTTTCGGACGTCAAGCACTACATTTGGGATGACCCTTACTTGTTTCGGGTTGGTGCTGATCAGGTGATCAGGAGATGTGTTTCAGGGAAAGAGGCGACCGATATTCTGCGCCACTGTCACGAGGGACCTACCGGAGGCCACCATGGAGCCAACTTTACCGCCAAGAAAGTGTTGGACTCCGGGTTTTATTGGCCGATTATATTTCGTGATGCGCAGAGTTGGGTTAGAGCGTGCGGTGCTTGCCAGAGGGCGACAAATATATCGGCACGTGATGAAATGCCTCAGACCTGGATTCAGGTTTGTGAAGTCTTTGATATCTGGGGGATAGTCTTCATGGGACCATTTCCCCCCTCACGAGATAATAAGTACATCCTGGTCGCGGTTGACTATGTATCGAAGTGGGCGGAGGCGCAAGCCTTACCCACCAATGATGCCAGGGTGGTCGTGAGATTTTTGAACAGCTTATTTGCTCGGTTCGGCCCTCCGAAAGCGCTTATCAGTGACAGAGGGACGCATTTTTGCAATACTCAGCTCGAGAGAGCTTTGTCCCGTTACGGTGTGCATCACCGTCTATCCACGCCCTATCATCCACAGACAAGCGGGCAGGTGGAAGTCACGAACCGGGGGCTGAAAAGAATCCTTGAGCGGTCGGTAAGTGCAAACCGCAAGGATTGGTCGGATAAGCTTGATGAAGCGTTGTGGGCTTTCCGTACGGCTTACAAGACGCCTATCGGGACTACTCCCTTTAGGCTTGTATACGGAAAGGCATGCCATTTACCGGTTGAGTTGGAGCATAAAGCGATGTGGGCGCTAAAAACCGCAAATCTGGACCTAAAAGCCGGAGGTGAAGCCCGGTTTCTCCAGATTCATGAGTTGGAAGAGTTGCGACAACGCGCTTATGAGAGCTCGGTGTCGTACAAGGAGCGCACGAAGAGATTGCACGATAAACGCTTGAAGGACCACAAAGAATTCCAAGCGGGCGATCTTGTTCTTCTTTACAACTCGCGGTTGCGCTTATTTCCCGGGAAGCTTCATTCACGTTGGACAGGCCCATACACGGTTAAAGAGGTATTTCCGTATGGGACTGTTGCAATAGAGAACGCGGACGGCGTTATTTTCAAAGTAAATGGGCATCGCTTGAAGTTGTACGTTGCCGGGCCGACAGAGTCGGTGATGGAGGTCATTGAGCTCCAAACCCCGCACACATCATAAGTGTGGGGAGGAGAGAGTCTACGCTGCTGCTCGTGGATCAAAAATGTAGCAAGAGCGTCTTTGGCGCTATAGGGGCAAAATTGTCCGTTTTTATGTTTTTATAGTTTTAGCGTAATTTAGGTTAGTTAGGTAATTCTCGTTAGTTTGTACAGTTTTTATTCGTGCAGAGCGAAGGTTTTGTGTTGCAATATTGTTAGAACAGTTGGTGTGTCGAAAAAACGGCGAAAAACGGCCAAAACAGTTGCTGGAAATGCCTTCTGCAGAAAATTCTGATATGCAGCTGATGCACGACCATGCCAGGATCCGCACGACCGTGCGTTTCTGAGATGATGGCACGGTGGATCGCACCCTCGGTGCATCACCGAGAAAAATGGAAGTCGTCGGAGACGCACGACCGTGCCAAACGGCGAACGACCGTGCGTCAGGCTGAGGGCATTTTTGTCATTTTGCACATTATATATACCCTCATCTGCTGCAAAATCCCTCATTCGCGAACCCTAGCAACTGCAGCCGTTCCAGAGCGGTTTTTACACCAAATCGCACGGTTTTTCGCACGATCTCGCACCCAACTTCGCACGGTACGTCTCTAGTGTTAGATTTCTTGTTTTCTTGCTTTCTAGGTAGATTTCATCCGATTCAACAAGGGATTTATTAGGGTTCTCTTCATAAACAAATCGAAACCCTAACCCTTGTTTGAATCATGCTTATCGTGAACACCCGGTTGAGTTTCCGACCCCTGTTTGTACAAAAAAATTGTTGATTTTGGAAAAATCAGGCTATTCAAAGTTCAGGGGTTTGAAATCTGCAGGTCAGTTGACGCACGGTCGTTCCTTGTATGGAATGGTCGTGCCAATCCGGGTGATTCCACGATGTCAGCTTGTGTCCGATGTTGCACGGTGGTGCCGATTGACCGCACGCCGTGCAATTCCGAGTTTCCTGGGCGGATAGTGCACATCGTCGGTGATGCACGCCCGTGCGTATCGCCGCACGACCGTGCCGGATGCCCAGATCAGTTTGACAGAAGCTTCATAACTTGCTGCTCGGCTGTTTTCAATTCCATTTTCTCCTGTTTCTGTCTTTCTAACAATGTTCCCCATTACAGATGGATCATCCCTTCCTACAGTTTGACCCCGACAACGAGCGTGAAGCTTTATGCATTCCAAAAAGAGACGCATTATGGGCCCGGAGGGGGCAGTTCGGAGTCCCTAGATGGCTGGATTGGGAAGTAATGCAAGAACTAAATCAGTATGACCGACTGGAAAACATGATGAGTCGGCCGCTTACAAATCTGGTCGGTTGCAACCGACCCGTTTACTTGGAGCTTACCATAGAGTTCTTTGCATCATATGCTTACGAAAAGCCAGTTGCTGCTCGACGACCCAAATTCCGCCACAAAGAGCGGATAGCTTTCAGATTGTGTGGTAGATGGCACCGGTGGTCGGTTGGTCGTTTAGGAAGGAGACTCGGGATTTACACTAGGGAAGACATGGATGATCCCGAAGTCTTCACAGATCAGTTCACCTTCCCGTCTGATGCGGCACGGGATGAGTTTTGGGCGGCAAATGCTGTTGGGGACCCATACAACCCAAGGATGTCAAAGGCCTCACGACTTAAAGACCCTCTGGTGCGAGTGATGCACCATGTGTTTAGCCACACTATATGCGGTCGCATGGACAGTCTTGGTAACTGTCCAACACCAGATTTGATTTTTCTTTACGCATTGGTGGAGAAGGCGCCCATCAACTTAGCGGCGCGAATGGCTGAATACTTTGTGAAGTGCTCAGGGAGGACTTCTAACAGTCAGATACATGGCGGTCAGTATGTGACCGAAATTGCGTACAACGAACACCTTATGACTGAGGAGGTACTTCAGGGTCTCACTCTGATAACTGAGGGGGTTCATGTTGACATCAGGTCACTGAAGGCGATGGGGGTAATTGTTGAGTTAGATAGAGGGGATAGATTGAGGGGGCTGAATAACGAGGTCTGGGACCCGTTACCCCCTTTCCCAGAAGAGGAAGAGGAAGAGGATGTAGAGATGCAGGAGCAGCAGCACCAGCCACACACACCGCCGCACCACACACCGCCACATGAGGCGCAGCACCAGCAGTACTACCAACATCAGGATTGGCCTGAATTTTATCAGCAGTTCCAGCAAATGCGTGTTACGCAGGAACAGCATGGTACGTACATCGAACAGATTAGGACCAGCCAGGACCAGATCCGGGCTAGTCAGGATCAGCTCAGGGCCACGCAGGATCAGCTGAGACAGAGCCAGGAGAGCTTATACCAGGGGGTGAGTGCTGGATTTTCGTACCTATTCGGGGAGATGCACCATGCATATCCCGACTACTTTCAGCACCCTCCACAGTTCCCGCCGTGGAACCCACCTAGTTATGGCGGTGCGGGCCCATCTTTCACGAGAGACGATGACGGTGACGATGAGTAGGAGTTGGTGGTGATGTTCGTTGGTGGTTTTTATTATTATTTTAGTACTTGTTATTTCGGGTGTTCTTTTTGAGTAGTATTTCAAACACCCTCGGATTGTATTGTATTTTCAAACACTTTACTTTCTGTTATGTCTTTGTTTGGACTAGTAGTATTTATGTACATTATGGTTTATTTGTGTTTATTCTATTACTGTTCTGTTTTGCTGTGCCATATGACATACTTGCAGATTTTGGCTATCAAGTCTTTGACCGGAGCATATGACAGACGCAGCTTTGGAAGTCTCGATTCATCAGATATCATCTTGAGGGGAGTACTATTATCCTTTTTCTCTATATTTCGGGTTTCGCATTGGGGACAATGCGAAGTTCAAGTGTGGGGAGGGGGTTAACTTTGTTAAACTTTGTTTGTCCTCATATCTAAAAAAAATAAAAAAAAATAAAAAATCAGAAAATCAGAAAAATCATTCAAAAATACCTCTATATTTTGTATATATTTTAGTAAATAAACCGGTTGATTGTGTTTTAGAAAGCATCGGACTTGATAAAAACCCGACAAGCAAAATAAATTTTGAAAAAGAAAACCGGAAAGCGTGACAAACAAAGAAAGACTTGCATGATAGTTTTCACACTTTTACCCATTCCATTCGTTACGTGAGCATATTTGAGCCTATTGCTATATATTTGTTTGTTCATTTCGGATATAGGAGTGAGCCGGATGTTATGTGTAATTTAGAATTTGTCACTAGTATGCTTGTTAAGACCATGAACTTGTGAATTTGTGTAAAAGTGATAGAGGCACTTAGATTACCCCTTTGTTGTAAACCTTGTTCTTTGTGTTGTGCTTCCCGTTCACCTTATATTACCCTTTAGGATTAACCATGTCGAGCCTTCCCGTTTACCTTTGTTTACCCACATTATCGCCCACTTAGCCAAATTTAGCCTTTGTATGTTTTAAACCCTTTTTAGTGTTGAAACTCGGACAAAATAATCGTTTAACTAGCGTTTATTTCAGTTTATTGTATAGTATGTTTTCTATGTTAAAAAAAAAACACCCTAAAATAGGGTGAAGTTGATAGAATTCGAGCAATTTTGAACACTTAAATGTTAAAATTTCGTTTATAAGCTCGATTGCGCTTTAGTCGCCTTTTTAAGGCGTTTGTATGTATAGTTGTATTATTTTCTTGCTAGTTAAACGCTAATACCGAGTTTTAACCATTTTCGCCACTTTATATGCCTACTTCCATACCCTTCGCCCAAGCCTAACGTTACAACCCGTAAAGACCTCTTGATTTACACTTATTTGCATGTTAGTTGGTGGAGACGAGATCTTATGACAAGCTTATGATATTGCATGTTTCATTGACGAGGCATTGAGTGTTTGCACATACACATTATATGTATGTTTCATAAATAAACCCGAGTGTGTGTGAACATTGTGAGTCGCGCGAAGATTAACATGTTGAGTCGATTAAATGTGAAGTCACGGCTTTTTGGTTGTCGCTTTATAATTGCATATGCTTGTTGGGTTTGAGTCTTTTGATGTTGTCTTTCGACAAACCGGCTAACCGTTTATAGTAGTTTTCAATAAAATAGTGTGTAAATTATCGTTCTTGTTAATTTCCGTCTTTTATTGCTTTTTAGTTCAGCTTGCTTGAGGACAAGCAAGGTTCAAGTGTGGGGAGATTTGATATTCGCTAATTTACACATATTTTAGTCCCCCGTTTTACCCCTATTTTATGCATTTTCGGCCGTAAAACCGTCATTCGGATACTTAATTATCTACATTTTTGTTTACAGGCCTAAAACAGCATACCAGACAAGATGATAGCGAAAACGAGGACTTTCCGGACAAAACGACGAAGCTGCGAAGATTCTGTTGGAAAAACTGACCTGGGCGTGTTGCACGATCATGCGGCCATATGCACGACCGTGCATATCCGACAAACCAAGAAGACCCGGCAGTGAACGAGGCGTGCAACACTGCGTGCAAGGCATTGCAGGCCAATCCGAAAACGCACGGTCATGCCATATGCGGAACGGTCGTGCGGATCCGACAACGCAGGAAAACCTCGGAGCTGAACGACCACAAAACTAGGCGTGCAACAAAATGCCGGTATGGAACGTCCGTGCCATATCAAGAACGCCCGTGTTTATGCAAAGACCAGTCAACGATCTGTGACATCATGCGGTATGGTGGACCACCACCAATAATGCTTAAAGTGCACGGTCGTGCGATCGGGAGAACGGCCGTACGACACCGAAAAAGCATATAAACAGAACAGAACCATTTTATTAGTAACTCTGGACATTTTTGGGAGCTCTGCAGGCGATTTTGAGGCTCCGAAGGCTGCTGCTTTCACTCGGATTCAAGCCACATTGCCCGGTTTTGCTCATTTACTATCCAGATTCTCATTCTTATGCTTGTTTATGGTTTGGTTTCTCAAATCTTTCTATTATTTTGTTATGTTTCAAGCATTTAGACTGATTACTATGTATTAATGTAAGCCTTTGGGCAAAAACACAACAATCCCTTGCTTGATTATAACCATTAGTATGTTGATCTATGTTTGTAATGAAACTTTGAAGTATTTTCTATGATTATCTTTGATGATTAGTTTGCAACCTTGTTATTGATATTGATTTCTTGATTATAAGTAATTGTGTTGGATGATTAGTGCTTGGTTAGGTAAGATAGTTGAAAAATGAATCTTATTTAATCATGTATTAGTAAACTTTTAATTTGGTTAACTAGCTTAACTTGGTTAAAATGTGGGCACCATGATACTCTAACGGGTTAGCGGTTTAATAAAATGTAATTATTGTTAATCAAGAAAGCTTGCCTTCACGGAAGGACTCTAACGGGTTAGATGGTGTTGTTATGAATTCTTGCCATGATTTGTTAGCTTAGTTAGTAGTTTCGGCCAAAATTGCTATCTTGGTGAATTTATGCGCAAGATTTGTAAAATGAACTCGGTTGTGATTTAATCTAGTTTATGCTTGTCTCGGTGGTTGCATTGTGTTTATCGGTGTTGCTTTCCTTGATTAAGTGAGGTTAGAAAACTCCTAACGGATGACTAACTTATTTTTAGGAGATTTTTGTAGACATTAATCAATCGCACGTTAAAGAACAATTTTAGGTGGTTAAAGTGTGTTTATCGTTTTAACTTTCCGAACGATTGTCATTTTAGGATTCCCGAAAGGGATACTAATTGTCTCGAAATGGAAAATTGACCGAATGCTTCTAGTGCCAAAACTGACTTAGTTGACATGCTGTGGTTGTGTATTAAGCAAGGCTATTTATATATATTTTACTATGTTTTATAAGTATTTATTTATGCTTAATTTATATTAATTAAAACCAAGACAATTTATGTTTTTACCGGTAATTTAGTGACAAAGGTCTAGTCTTATTTCTCCGCCCATTTCCGTGGATCGATACTTGGTTCTTACCGATACTTTACTACATATATGACGGGGTACACTTGCCTCTTTCGTGTGTGTTTTGATGTAAAAGTAATAATCACTTTTATAAATTTAAAACCAATTCGTGTGTAATTTCATTGTAAAAATATGTATAGTCACGCACGTACCACTGAGGCTCGGTCTTGGAGGCCGAGGCTCGATCTAAGAGATCGAGGTAGATAATAGAGCAGTCTTAGAGGCTGGGAGGCTAGTGGGACTAGGAATGTCAGTCTAGGAGACTGGCAGGCTAGTGAGACTAGGGGAATTATTTGATTACTTACTAGGTGACTAATGTGTTTACCTGATTGTATGACTGATTATTTGTGCATATTTGAGTTTATGTTACAGACACCATGGACACCTCTGGCACAGGTGATTCAGACACTACGGGTCCCCGGCCGATCGTATCAGACGATTTAGTATCTTCAGAGCGCGAGATCCACACATCCGACGTTACTAGCACGGACGAGGACGACTTTCAGCCCTTTGCTTTACCTGATGGTGCTGATGAGTTCGCTGATGGCCCTCTTATTGGGGACCTACCGTTAGTGGAGATCCCTGCTCCCATACCCTTAGCTGTTTATCCTGCTTACGATTTGTTTCTCGACGCCGACGTTGATGGCGAAGTCGATCTGTTTGATGATGAGCCCTTAGAGGAGGATGTTCAGGGCGAGGCCCTTCTTGCTGCTGGTGATCTCTTGATGATCGCAGATGCTCCCGCTGAGGAGTCACCTGCTCACTCTCCGGTCCCAGACTCTTTCGAGTCTGTGGCTTCCGCACCTTCACACACCCAGAGCGCACAGCACTTTTCACATGGTTCAGATCCTGACCAGGCATCCTCTGTTGCCCCTATTCCTAGCTTTGCTTTCGACCACGATGATGTGGAAGATTCCGATCCTATCTTTCCCCCAGGACTCGACCCGGATCAGGATATAGAGTTTATACCTATGGATCAGCCTATGGAGTATCCAGTCAACCCTGTAGACCCAGTTGATCCCATCGACCCTGAGTTTGATTTTGAGATAGCCTTTGATGATACCGAGCCTGCCATGGCCCCTGAGGTAGCCGCTCTAGACCCTGCGTTTGAGCATGACCCAATTCATGCTGACGCACCCATTATTGAGCCTGTGATTGCTGACCCACCTATTGATGATCACCCTGTGGATGCTCCATTGTTGGAGGGCGATCCTGTCATTGCTGCTGATCATGTTGATCCCCCACTTATTGCTGATGCACCTTTTGACCCCCTTGTTGCTCCCCCACCTGATCCCGTTCCACTAGAGCCCGAGCATGCACTATTCGCGACCCACATGGATCCACGAGATCTGCACGCCCAGCATGGGTGGATTCCTGCTGATGACGAGGTCCCACCTATTCCCCCTCAGCTCACTGATACCCGTCACGTTGATACCTCCTTTTCATTCCCTCAGTTTACACCTCCAGCCCGACCTGGAGAGGGTTCTTCGGCCCATCCCTTTGGGCATGTGCCGACGTCTGTTCCCTTCATGCCTCAGTTTTCACCTGTTTTACCCCCTGTTTCTCCATTTCATGTGGCACCTTTTGATCCCACCAGTGAGCCATTCCTTTGGTCGTCACCACCTGTCATGCCACCGACCGACCCTTACCATCCCTTCCACATTGGGTACTCCATTGAGGATGTCTTGATGTATTTTGTCGCCCAGCACGAGGCACACACACAGCGCATTCAGGAGCTTGAGAGAGCTCGGCCGCCGCCGTGTCAGTGCCAGGGTCAGACCCACTCTCCTTTGCAGCCCTCTCGACCTTTACCACCAGACTATGCTGCACGTCTCTTTGCATTAGAGCAGCAGGTTGCTTCTTTCTTGCGTACCCAGAGAGCCATGGAGGAGGACTGGCTCCAGTTGCGTCGTTTGTTTTACACTCATTTTCCCCCTCCTCCACCGCCATCCGTGTAGAACTCTTCAGTACCATATGGGTAGACGTTGATGAGAAGACAGCGATTGCTTTTGACTGCACAACATTTTTGGAGACTACATTATGATTCTGACTTTTGTTGACATGTATTTGATATATTGACACTGATTTGATATAGTTTTTGGACTGGGGTGATGTAGCCCTTAGTCGATTGATGTTGTATGACACTGTGATGCACTTGTACACTTACTATGTGGTCTCGATATATGGCAATCGCAGTATTCTCATCATATTTGATGTTTGATTGATTATTTATATTTTTATGACATGGGATGTTGTGTGATTGATATATTGATAACATGAGATGTTATGTATTATTACTATCATTATATACGTACGCTTTACTATGGCCTGACCGACGTAAACCCATCTTTTAGAAGATGCTGCCGAGACGTCAACAACTGCAAATGCCTACCAATCAGGCAGAACTCCAGCAAATCATCGCTGCTGCCATTGCACAATACGCCGCCTCTCAAGGAGGGACTAGTGGAAGCAACTCTGGCAATACTGGCAACAACAACAACCCGCCTCATGGTAACACTAAGTCATTTAGACATACCATGACCAAATTGGATATCTATAGCAAAGATGCTAATGCCGTTCACATGTTATACTGTACGTGCAGGGTGCACCTACAAGCAGTTTCTAGACTGCAAGCCCTACTTGGATAAGTTCGTGATTGTGTTTATCGATGACATCTTGATTTATTCAAAGACGAAGGCTGAGCACGAACAGCACCTAAGAGCTATTTTGGAGATGCTGAAGAAAGAACAGTTGTACGCCAAATTCTCTAAGTGCGAGCTTTGGCTACGAGAAGTCCAGTTCCTTGGGCACGTGGTAAATGGAGATGGAATCCACGTGGATCCCACCAAGATCGAAGCGATCAAGAATTGGGAAATGCCAAAGACGCCAACCGAGATTCGACAATTCTTAGGTTTGGCTGGCTATTATCGGAGATTCATTGAAAGATAAGCTTTGTAATGCGCCGATCTTATCGCTACCAGAAGGTACGGATGATTTTGTGGTGTACTGCGACGCTTCGCGTCAAGGATTGGGTTGTGTGTTGATGCAACGCCAAAAGGTTATTGCTTACACATCCGACAATTGAAGGTGCATGAAAAGAACTATACCACTCACGATTTGGAACTCGGCGCAGTGGTTTTTGCTTTAAAGATCTGGAGGCACTACCTTTATGGTACAAAGTGTACAATCTTTACAGATCACGAGAGCCTACAGCACATATTCAACCAGAAGGAGCTGAATATGAGGCAGAGACGATGGGTTGGGTTGTTGAATGATTACGACCGCGAGATAAAATATCATCCAGGGAAGGCGAATGTGGTCGCCGATGCCCTAAGCCGAAAGGAGAGGATCAAGCCCATAAGGGTTAGAGCTTTGGAAATGATTATTCAGACCGATCTTTCCTTGCGCATTCGTGCCGCGCAGAAAGAAGCTCTCAAGGAAGGGAACCTTGAAGAAGAATATCTCCGTGGGATGGAGAAGCTATTGGTACCAAACGAGGAAGGAACGTTATGTTTTGAGAAAAGGATTTGGGTTCCTCTGTTTGGTGGTTTAAGGAAGGTTATTTTCGACAAATCTCACAAATCGCGGTACTCTATCCACCCTGGAGCGGATAAGATGTACCAAGATCTTAAGGATTATTATTGGTGGCCTAGGATGAAAGACGATGTTGCCGTTTATGTGAGCAAGTGTCTAACATGCGCTAAGGTTAAAGCGGAATACCAGAAGCCTTCAGGACTTCTGCAACAACCAGAAATTCCCAAGTGGAAGTGGGAACAAATCTCAATGGATTTTGTTACAAAGTTGCCAAGAACGCCAAGAGGCCACGACACTATTTAGGTAATAGTGGATCGATTAACAAAGTCAGCGCACTTCTTACCTATCAGGGAGAAGGATAATACGAGTAAGTTGGCCGAAATTTACATGAGAGAGATTGTTACACGCCATGGAGTACCTCTCTCAATCATCTCTGATAGAGACAGAAGGTTCGTCTCAAGGATTTGGCAATCCTTCCAGGAAGCTTTTGGCTCGCAATTGAATATGAGCACCGCGTTTCACCCACAGACCGACGGTCAAAGCGAGCGGACGATACAGACTTTGGAAGACATGCTGAGAGCGTGTGTTATGGATTTGGGCGGTAGCTGGGATAAGCATTTGCCTCTGGTCGAATTTTCATACAACAACAGCTACCACGCCAGTATTGGTGCCGCGCCATTCGAAGCTTTATATGGGCGCAAGTACAGATCACCGCTTTGTTCGTCTGACGCAGGTGATAGACAGTTGGTTGGTCCTGATGTGGTCCAGGAAACCACAGATAAGATTGCACAGATCCGAGATCGCATCAGTGCGGCTCGTGACCGGCAGAAAGCCTACGCAGATCGAAAAAGGAAACCTCTAGAGTTTGAGGTAGGTGATATGGTTTTGTTGAAGGTATCACCCTGGAAGGGTGTGGCACGCTTCTGGAAGCGTGGAAAGTTGAATCCGCGGTATATTGGTCCGTTCAGAATTTTGGAAAGGATTGGGCTAATTGCTTACAAGCTGGACTTACCTGCTGAACTGAATGGAGTTTACGATACATTTCATGTATCCAATTTGAAGAAGAGTCCAACTCAGGATACCGTTGTCATTCCTATCGACGAAATTCATGTTGACGACACGCTCCACTTCGTTGAAGAACCCGTTGAGGTTACGGATTGGAAAGTGACAAGACCCGCCGGAGCAGTGTCAAGCTCGTCAAGGTTCGTTGGAATGCCAGACATGGTCCTGAATACACCTGGGAGCGTGAGGACCGGATGAAAGAGAAATACCCCCACTTATTTCCCAAGAACCCTGCATCTAGAAGCAGAACTTAAAATTTCGGGACGAAATTTTTCTAACGGGGGGAGAATGTGACAACCCTCACTAAACCAGGTATCCGTACGACTTAATTGATAATTAATTACTGCTTAATTACTGTGCTTACCTGAAATTGTGGATAAATTGCTACTTGAATGTTGATACTTGTACATACTTGCATCATACTCTATTTACCGTCACTACATCATTTACATGCTAAACCTTAGTGACAAACATGATGCACAAAAGCACAGTAGCACTATAAACATGATGCACAAAAGCACAGTAGCACTATGAACATGCTGATAAAGGCAGCATCAGGCGGACACTGCCTCTAAGGCCTGTATGAGCCAGAAATAGTTACTACACTAGTGGTGAGTGTAGGGATACAAGGGTTGTAGAACTGCGTCTCTAGGAATGAGTTACAGCGATCGGATGTGCCTAAAACGTACACTAAGCACAAAACTCAGCACTTTAATTAACAATTCAGCTTTTAGCTAACGAATAAAGTGCCAAAACATGAGAAAAATACTACTAGACACTTTCCAAAGTGTCGGGAATAAGTTGTGTCACTAGAATTAATATTAACGACACTTTAAAGCTTTGTTTAACGCTTTAACGGATTACTATCCAACCGAACAACCGGACTATACCCGGAACATGAAAATATTGTTAATAACATTATTTATCTTTTTCCTGAGCCAGTTAGGGTCCCTGAATACCCTAAGACCCACTGTAATGCACAACACCCTACTAACCGGGTTAATCCCTAACTTAACTAGATTAACCTAACTAGTGCCTAACTAATCGTTGGATTTGAACTAGAAACCCCCCCCCCTTAACTAAACCGTCCCCTTGGGGGACTCCCTTGTACCATTTTTGATTAAACTAATCATCTTGGTCCCATATCTATTAGACACAAAGACCATTGGTAATTAGAACATGAGTTTGCCTATAAGATCACACTTATGCACACTAACACTTTCACCACTTAACTCAACAAAAACACTCTCCTCTCTCCCTCTAGAGCTCTCGGCCGAGATCCCCTTCAACACCCATCATATTTTCGATTTTGATCTTCACATTCCAAGCTCACACAAGTGTCAAGGATCCCGTATAAGGAGGCTTGGTGCATTCGGAGCTCAAAGGACCTCACTCTATTGCTTTTATCCTCTCATTTTACGTCTAGATTCTTCCCTAGCCTCGAGCTAGTGGTAAGTTACTTGAATCACCTTCTCAAACAATTTTGAAGTGGTTAAAACGTTATGTAACGGTTAAAACTCGTAATCTTACAAGATGACACACAAAAGTTTACTAAAAGTGCTTGTAATGATGGTTAAAAGCTTATATGTTGTGTAAAACTTGTAGTATTTGTTATGAGTAGTTATTTAGGCCCGATCTATGTTGTGGTAGCTCGGATCATCGTTTAACCCGGATTGGTCATGATCATGGATCATGACATAAGGTTGTTTTAGAAGTAACAAGGGTTAAAGGATGAAACTCTACCAAACACAAATCATGAACTTGTGTAAAAGCGATTTTTATTATGAAATAGTGTTTAAAACTAGTAGATCTACGGATCTACAAGCGGTATTTTCAAAGAACCAAGTATCAAAGAAACCATGTTTTCTAAAGACGGATCTTACACTAACAAGAATGATTTTTAGAACACACAAGTGTGTAAACACTTGTGTAGCACAAAGTTTCGACAAAATAACTATTTTTGTAAAAGATGACGAGAAGTTGTAAAGACGGAATTTCTCTAAAAACAAGGTTTTTACGAAATTGGATTGCTTTATATAAAGATCCGCTAAAAGTAATGGGATTTACTTCATAATTTTAGAAAACTACAAGTTCATGTGATTTTTGCGGTTTACATATTTATTTAGTAGTTTGTTGTTTTGGACGTTGTTTTGATTGAATCAGAAAATTGTTGGATTAATTTAAGAAAATGATACGCTTAAAAGCGTGGCCACCTCCAGTTACAGAGGAAACTCTGGCGAAATTTTTCCAAAAACCTAACACTTAGAAATATTTTCACTACAAGTGTTAGAAATGCTTTTCGACATGTTTTCAAAATATAAGTTTCGCCACGACTTTATTTACAAAATATCGGAGGTGGGATTTCACAAAATAAAACGTGATAAATATATATTTAGTAAATATATTTTTCACAACGTCACTTGTCAATTATTTTGTGAAGTGTATAAATATTATTTTTAGGATAAAAAAATAATATTATCGAATGTTAACGAATCCAAAATAATACGAACGCCTCTAAGATAAATACATAAGTTACACCGGTAATTATTATTACCACTCGATCGTTAAAACGTAACTTACGCATTTTAAGGAAATAATTATGAACGCGTATTTTTGTTAAAGTATTATTTTGGGAAAATATGTGAAATAAAAATATAATATTTTTGAGAAAAATATTTATATTTTGAAGTTAGAAATAAGATATATTTTAAGTGAGACTTAATAATATATTTCGAACACACATGTATTAAATCCCCCATCCTTGGGAAGGAAAATAATTACCAAGTATGCGCAGAATGTAAACACGAAATAGTTGTCTAACTATTTCCCAAAACTTAAACCATAAAGCTAAGGCACGGCCGTCCGTCTAATAGAGTTAGTACATGTAGGTCGTTGCACAACTGCTTGACTTGGAGACATACTTGGTAGAGACGCACCACTGTGAGTTCATGTCCCCCTTTTCTCTTAACTGTTTTCAGTTTTCTAAACTGCGGGGGTGAAATACATGTTACTTTGATTACAAGTACTTTATACATGGTATGGTTAGCGTAAGGAGGTTTACTACTTAGATCATGTGAGTGGGTAGGAGCAACATGAGGTCATTAATCCTCATGGTAGGACCGAGGGACAGGAGCGGTAGATCTATCTGGGTGTAGCGAGCCCAGCCTCAGGCCAAACTAGAAACGGACCTCGGGGTGACTTTGTGCCCGACGCATAAATCTGCTAGGTTTGAGTCTCCCTACTTGCACTTCACACATATCAATGGCCTTGCAAACCATTGGTGATCTCAATTCCCTTATTTGCTACATACCAGGATTTTTATACTTACAAAGGTTTATTTACTCACTTACACATGAACTCGCTCAACATTATTGTTGATTTTTCAACTTACATGTATTTCAGGGAATTAAAGGATCTGGCGCGGTATGACACGTTTTCCCGCTGCACTAGTTACGAGGTCATCCGGGTTTAGGGAATGTGACTCTTTCCTGGATAAGTCACAGTCCTTGAACTGTGTTTATGTTATGTTATGTTTGTGTTTGTTGAACAATGTTTATGTCGTTAGGATGTGATTCCGTTAAGACAAAGTTGTAGTATTTGGTTTTTAAAACTTAATCAAATGGATGATCTTGCATGGTTTTATTTCATATAGCTTTGTTATGGTTAAGCTATGGTATTAAGAAGTCACACCAAATTAACCACGCTTCCGCAAAGCCAGGGTGCGACAGCTTGGTATCAGAGCTCTGATCATAGCGAACTAGGATTCCTTCTCGAGTCTAGACTATGATCACTAGGGCTCTCACGAAAACATTTTTACTGCATACCACTTAAGTCCAGATCCAAAACGATTTTACAAACAAATGTTGAGCACATTTTATTTATTTTTTTTAGGCTTAGTCTTGGAGGCTGAGGCTCAGTCTTGGAGGCCGAGGCTCGATCTAAGAGATCGGGGTAGATGGCTAGTGAGACTAGGAAGAGTAGGCTCAGTCTTGGAGGCTGAGGCTCGGTCTTGGAGGCCGAGGCTCGATCTAAGAGATCGAGGTAGATGGTTAGTGAGACTAGGAAGAGTAGGCTCAGTCTTGGAGGCTGAGGCTCGGTCTTGGAGGCCGAGGCTCGATCTAAGAGATCGAGGTAGATAATAGAGCAGTCTTAGAGGCTGGGAGGCTAGTGGGACTAGGAATGTCAGTCTAGGAGACTGGGAGGCTAGTGGGACTAGGAGAATTATTTGATTACTTAATGGGTGACTAATGTGTTTACCTGATTGTATGACTGATTATTTGTGCATATTTGTGTTTATGTTACAGACACCATGGACACCTCTGGCACAGGTGATTCAGACACTACGGGTCCCCGGCCGATCGTATCAGACGATTTAGTATCTTCAGAGCGCGAGATCCACACATCCGACGTTACTAGCACGGACGAGGACGACTTTCAGCCCTTTGCTTTACCTGATGGTGCTGATGAGCTCGCTGATGGCCCTCTTATTGGGGACCTACCGTTAGTGGAGATCCCTGCTCCCATACCCTTAGCTGTTTATCCTGCTTACGATTTGCTTCTCGACGCCGACGTTGATGGCGACGTCGATCTGTTTGATGATGAGCCCTTAGAGGAGGATGTTCAGGGCGAGGCCCTTCTTGCTGCTGGTGATCTCTTGATGATCGCAGATGCTCCCGCTGAGGAGTCACCTGCTCACTCTCCGGTCCCAGACTTTTTCGAGTCTGTGGCTTCCGCACCTTCACACACCCGGAGCGCACAACACTTTTCACATGGTTCAGATCCTGACTAGGCATCCTCTGTTGCCCCTATTCCTAGCTTTGCTTTCGACCATGATGATGTGGAGGATTCCGATCCTATCTTTCCCCCAGGATTCGACCCGGATCAGGATATAGAGTTTATACCTATGGATCAGCCTATGGAGGATCCAGTCGACCCTGTAGACCCAGTTGATCCCATCGACCCTGAGTTTGATTTTGAGATGGCCTTTGATGATCCCGAGCCTGCCATGGCCCCTGAGTAGGTAGTTGCTCTAGACCCTGCGTTTGAGCATAACCCAGTTCATGCTGACGCACCCATTATTGAGCCTGTGATTGCTGACCCACCTATTGATGATCACCCTGTGGATGCTCCATTGTTGGAGGGCGATCCTGTCATTGCTGCTGATCATGTTGATCCCCCACTTATTGCTGATGCACCTTTTGACCCCCTTGTTGCTCCCCCACCTGATCCCGTTCCACTAGAGCCCGAGCATGCACTATTCGCGACCCACATGGATCCACGAGATCTGCACGCCCAGCATGGGTGGATTCCTGCTGATGACGAGGTCCCACCTATTCCCCCTCAGCTCACTGATACCCGTCACGTTGATACCTCCTTTTCATTCCCTCAGTTTACACCTCCAGCCCGACCTGGAGAGGGTTCTTCGGCCCATCCCTTTGGGCATGTGCCGACGTCTGTTCCCTTCATGCCTCAGTTTTCACCTGTTTTACCCCCTGTTTCTCCATTTCATGTGGCACCTTTTGATCCCACCAGTGAGCCATTCCTTTGGTCGTCACCACCTGTCATGCCACCGACCGACCCTTACCATCCCTTCCACATGGGGTACTCCATTGAGGATGTCTTGATGTCTTTTGTCGCCCAGCACGAGGCACACACACAGCGCATTCAGGAGCTTGAGAGAGCTCGGCCGCCGCCGTGTCAGTGCCAGGGTCAGACCCACTCCCCTTTGCAGCCCTCTCGACCTTTACCACCAGACTATGCTGCACGTCTCTTTGCATTAGAGCAGCAGGTTGCTTCTTTCTTGCGTACCCAGAGAGCCATGGAGGAGGACTGGCTCCAGTTGCGTCGTTTGTTTTACACTCATTTCCCCCCTCCTCCACCGCCATCCGTGTAGAGCTCTTCAGTACCGTATGGGTAGACGTTAGTGAGAAGACAACGATTGTTTTTTACTGCACAGCATTTTTGGAGACTACATTATGATTCTGACTTTTGTTGACATGTATTTGATATATTGACACTGATTTGATATAGTTTTTGGACTGGGGTGATGTAGCCCTTAGTCGATTGATGTTGTATGACACTGTGATGCACTTGTACACTTATTATGTGGTCTCGATATATGGCAATCGCAGTATTCTCATCATATTTGATGTTTGATTGATTATTTATATTTTTATGACATGGGATGTTGTGTGATTGATATATTGATAACATGAGATGTTATGTATTATTACTATCATTATATACGTATGCTTTACTATGGCCTGGCCGACGTAAACCCATCTTTTAGAAGATGTCGCCGAGACGTCAACAACCGCATATGCCTACCAATCAGGCAGAACTCCAGTAAATCATCGCTGCTGCCATCGCACAATACGCTGCCTCTCAAGGAGGGACTAGTGGAAGCAACTCTGGCAATACTGGCAACAACAACAACCCGCCTCATGGTAACACTAAGTCATTTAGACATACCATGACCAAATTGGATATCTATAGGAAAGATGCTAATGCTGTTCACATGTTATACTGTACGTGCAGGGTGCACCTACAAGCAGTTTCTAGACTGCAAGCCCTACTTGGATAAGTTCGTGATTGTGTTTATCGATGACATCTTGATATATTCAAAGACGAAGGCTGAGCACGAACAGCACCTAAGAGCTATTTTGGAGCTGCTGAAGAAAGAACAGTTGTACGCCAAATTCTCTAAGTGCGAGTTTTAGCTACGAGAAGTCTAGTTCCTTGGGCACGTGGTAAATGGAGATGGAATCCACGTGGATCCCACCAAGATCGAAGCGATCAAGAATTGGGAAACGCCAAAGACGCCAACCGAGATTCGACAATTCTTAGGTTTGGCTGGCTATTATCGGAGATTCATTGAGGATTTTTCAAAAATCGCTCAACCATTGACGCTCCTCACTCAGAAGGATAAGAAGTTTGATTGGGGAATCAAACAGGAAGAAGCATTCCAGATATTGAAAGATAAGCTTTGTAATGCGCCGATCTTATCGCTACCAGAAGGTACGGATGATTTTGTGGTGTACTGCGACGCTTCGCGTCAAGGATTGGGTTGTGTGTTGATGCAACGCCAAAAGGTTATAGCTTACGCATCGCGGCAATTGAAGGTGCATGAAAAGAACTATACCACTCACGATTTGGAACTCGGCGCAGTGGTTTTTACTTTAAAGATCAGGAGGCACTACCTTTATGGTACAAAGTGTACAATCTTTACAGATCACAAGAGCCTACAGCACATATTCAACCAGAAGGAGCTGAATATGAGGCAGAGACGATGGGTTAAGTTGTTGAATGATTACGACTGCGAGATAAAATATCATCCAGGGAAGGCGAATGTGGTCGCCGATGCCCTAAGTCGAAAGGAGATGATCAAGCCCATAAGGGTTAGAGCTTTGGAAATGATTATTTAGACCGATCTTTCCTTGCGCATTCGTGCTGCGCAGAAAGAAGCTCTCAAGGAAGGGAACCTTGAAGAAGAATATCTCCGTGGGATGGAGAAGCTATTGGTACCAAACGAGGAAGGAACGTTATGTTTTGAGAAAAGGATTTGGGTTCCTCTGTTTGGTGGTTTAAGGAAGGTTATTTTCGATGAAGCTCACAAATCGCGGTACTCTATCCACCCTGGAGCGGATAAGATGTACCAAGATCTTAAGGATTATTATTGGTGGCCTAGGATGAAAGGCGATGTTGCCGTTTATGTGAGCAAGTGTCTAACATGCGCTAAGGTTAAAGCGGAATACCAGAAGCCTTCAGGACTTCTGCAACAACCAGAAATTCCCAAGTGGAAGTGGGAACAAATCTCAATGGATTTTGTTACAAAGTTGCCAAGAACGCCAAGAGGCCACGACACTATTTGGGTAATAGTGGATCGATTAACAAAGTCAGCGCACTTCTTACCTATCAGGGAGAAGGATAATACGAGTAAGTTGGCCGAAATTTACATGGGAGAGATTGTTACACGCCATGGAGTACCTCTCTCAATCATCTCTGATAGTTCATTCATATGAATTAATATGATGTTTATACACATCAATTTCATCAAATCAACAAAACCCACTTAGCTCATACTTGGCTATTAGATAAATCACTAGTTTATGGCACAATTCTACAAGTTTGCATCTAGGGTTTGTTCCTAGACTTGTACCCACACTAATTGTGACAACCCTCACTAAACCAGGTATCCGTACGGTTTAATTAATAATTAATTGCTGCTTAATTACTATGCTTACTTGAAATTACTGATGAACTGCTACTTGATTTCTGATACTTGTATATTCCTGCATCATACTTTACATACCGTCACTACATTATTTACATACTGAACTCTAGTGACAAACATGATGCACAAAAGCACAGTAGCACTATGAACGGATAACCTATTGCACATGCTGATAAGCCAGCCTCAGGCAGACACTGCCTCTAAGGCCTGTATGAGCCAGAAAGATTTTACTACACCCATAGTGAGTGTAGGGATACAAGGGTTGTAGAACTACGTCTCTAGGAATAAGTTACGATGACTGGATGTGCCTAAAACGTACATTAAGTACAAATCACAGCACTTTAATGAACAATTCAGCCTCTGGCTAGCTAATAAAGTGCCAAAACATGAGAAAAATATTACTAGACACTTTCCAAAGTGTCAGGAATAAGTTGTGTCACTAAAAAGGGCATTAACGACACTTAAAAGCTTTATTAAGCGCTTTAACGGATTACTATCCAACCGAACAACCGGACTTTACCCGGGACATGAAAATATTGTCATGAACATTATTTATCTTTTTCTGAGCCAGTTAGGGTCCCTGAACACCCTAACACCCGCCATAAAACACTACACACAACTAACCGAGTTAACTACTTAACTAACCTACTTATCTTAACTAGTATCTAACTAATTCAGTTGCAAACAAACTAGAACCCCCCCCCCTTTTGAAATCGGCCCCAACAAGGGGAGACAAGCCTTGATTTCTTTTTATTATTTTAATCAAGGTGTTTAAAATCTAATAGACACATGATCCATTGGATTAAAACTTCATCTTTGTCTATAAGTATGATAGATGGCACATTAGAACTTTCACCACTCAAGATTATTCACAAACTCTCTCCCTCTTGCTCTCTACATTCTCGGCCGAACACCCCCCTCCCCTACATCCATTGTTCAAGTTTGATCTTCATATTCCAAGCATACACAAGCTTCAAGGATCAAGTATAGGGAGTCGTGGTGCACTTGGAGTTCGAAGGACCTCTTTCTCTAGCTTTTATCCACCTCATTTGCGCTTAGATTCTTCCCTAGCCTCGAGCTAGTGGTATGTTACTTAAAACACTCTCTTGAACTAATCTAGAGTGGTTAATATGTTATGTAATGGTTAAAACTCGGAATCTTGCAATTTGAAGCTTTAAATTCTTCTAAAAAGCATATAAAAGATGGTTAAAAGCTCATGAGTTGTGTAAATGTTGTAGTATCTGAATCTTGTGATTATTTGGACCAGATCTATGTTGTGGTAGCTCGGATCATCGTTTAACCTGGGTTGGTCATGGTCATGGATCATGACATAAGCTTGTTTTGAATAAAACAAGGGTTAAAAGGTGAAACTCTACCACACGCGAATCATGAACTTGTGTAAAAGTGTTTTACTTGTGAAATAGTATTTAAAACTAGCAGATCTACTTATCTGCAGGTGGTATTTTCAAAGAACCACGTATCACAGAAATCATGTTTTCTAAAAACGGATCTTACACTCACAAGTATGATTTTTAGAACACACAAGTGTGTAAACACTTGTGTAACACAAAAGTTTCCACAAAATAACAATTTTTGTAAAAATGACTAGAAGTTGTAAAGACGGATTTTCTCTTAAAACGAGGTTTTTACAAGATCAAATTAGTTTATATAAAGATCCGCTAAAAATGATGAGATTTACACTATAATTTTAGAAAAACTACAAGTTCATGTGATTTATGCGATTTACATAGTTGTTAACTAGTTTGTTGTGATGAAAGTTGTTTTGATCAAATAAAGAAGTTGTTGAATTGTTTGTAAAAGAAAATGATACGCTTGAAAGCGTGGCCACCTCCAGTTACAGAGGAAACTCTGGCGAAATTTTTCCAAAAACCTAACACTTAGAAATATTTTCACTATAAGTGTTAGAAATACTTTTTTGGCATGTTTTCGAAATATAAGTTTCGCCATGATTTTATTTACAAAATATCGGAGGTGGGATTTTCACAAAGTTAACGTGATAGATATAAATTTAGTAAAAATATCTTCACAACATTGTTTATGATTATTTTGTGAAAAATACACAAATATTATTTTTAGAGTAGAAATAATATTTACGAACGTTCACGAATCCAAAATAATACGAACGCTTTCACAATAAATAAATAAGTTACATCGGTAATTATTATTACTACTCGATCGTTAAAACGTAACTTACGCATTATACGGAAATATTTATGAACGCGTAGTTTTGTCGACGTATTATTTTTGGGGAAATTATGTGAAATGAAAATATAATATTTTTGAGAAAAATATTTAAATTTTGGAATTGGAAAATAAATATATATTACGTAAGACTTAATGATATATTCCAAGTACACATGTATTTAATCCCCCATCTTTGGGAAGGAAAAATAATTACCAAGTATGCACGGAATGTAAACACGAAATAGTTGTCTAACTATTTCCCAAAAACCTAAACCATAAAGCTAAGGCACGGTCGTCCGTCTAATAGAGTTAGAACTTGTAGGTCGTTGCACAGCTGCTTGCTTTCAAAGACATACTTGGTAGAGACGCACCGACATTGAGTTCATGTCCCCCTTTTCTCTTAACTATTTTCAGTTTTCCAAACTGCGGGGGTGAAATACATGTTACTATGATTATGAATACTTTATACATGGTATGGTTAGCGTAAGGAGGGTTACTATTTAGATCATGTGAATGGGTAGGCGGAAACTTGAGGTCATTAATCCTCAGGGTAGGACCGAGGGGCAGGAGCGATAGATCTATTTGGGTGTAGCGAGCCCAGTCCCAGGCCCAGCATAACGGAACTCGGGATGACTTTGTACCCGACGCATAAATCTGCTAGGTTTGAGCCTTCCTACTTGCATTTCACACATATCAATGGCCTTGCAAACCATTGGTGATCTCTTTTTCCTTATTTGCTACATACCAGGATTTTGATAAATACAAAGGTTTATTTACTCACTTACACATGAACTCGCTCAACATTATTGTTGATTTTTCAACTTACATGTATTTCAGGGAATTAAAGGATCTGGCACGGTATGGCACGTTTTCCCGCTGCACTAGTACGAGGTCATCCGGGTTTAGGGAATGTGACTCTTTCCTGGACAAGTCACAGTCCTTAAATCGTGTTTATGTTATGTTTAAGTTTGTAATGTTTGTTGAACAAGGTTATGGTTGTTAGGGTGTTGTCCCGTTAAAACAATGTTGTTGTTTTTGGTTTTTAAAACTTAATTAAATGGATGATCTTGCATGGTTTTATTTCATATAGCTTTGTTATGGTTAAGCTATGGTATTAAGAAGTCACACCAAATTAACCACGCTTCCGCAAAGCCAGGGTGTGACAGCTTGGTATCAGAGCTCTGATCATAGCGAACTAGGATTCCTTCTCGAGTCTAGACTATGATCACTAGGGCTCTCACGAAAACATTTTTACTGCATACCACTTAAGTCCAAATCCAAAACGTTTTTACAAACACATGTTGAGCACATTTTATTTATTTATTATTAGGCTCAGTCTTGGAGACTGAGGCTCGGTCTTGGAGGCCGAGGCTCGATCTTAGAGATCGAGGTAAATGTTTATTTATTATTTTTAGGCTCAGTCTTGGAGGTTGAGGCTCGGTCTTGGAGGCCGAGGCTCGATCTTAGAGATCGAGGTAGATGGCTAGCTAGGCTAGGAAGAGTAGGCTCAGTCTTGGGGGCTGAGGCTCGGTCTTGGAGTCCGAGGCTCCATCTAAGAGATCGAGGTAGATGGCTAGTGAGACTAGGAAGAGTAGGCTCAGTCTTGGAGGCTAAGGCTCGGTCTTGGAGACCGAGGCTCGATCTAAGAGATCGAGGTAGATGATAAAGCAGTCTTAGAGGCTGGGAGAATTTGGCTAGTGGGACTAGGAGTATCAGTCTAGGAGACTGGAAGGCTAGTGGGAGTAGGAGAATTATTTGATTGCTTATTGACTAACATGTTTATATGATTATATGATTGATTATTATACGTATATGTGTTTGTGTTACAAACGCCATGCTTTCATCATGTACTAGAAAGATGGACACTACGAATCCCATTGCCATAGTATCAGACGACATAGTTTCATCGGAGCACGAGGTGTACATTTCCGATACTACCGGCACAGACGATGACGACTTTCAGCCCTTTTGCGCTGCCTGGTGTCGTAACAGAGCCTACTGATGGCCATCTTGTTGGGAATTTGCCACTCGCGGCAATCCCTGCTCCTGTGCCCCTTGCCGCTTATCCTGTTGTTGATATGCGCCCCCCCCCTCGACGTGGCCTCTGACGACGATAACGATCTACTAGAGGAGGACCCATTCAAGGGCAAGGCCCTATTGCTGCTGGTATTAGCCTACTGCTTGCGGACGCTCCTGCAGGGGAAACTCATGCCCATTCCCCTGTCCCAGATTCATTTGAGTTCCTGACATCCGCATTTTCGCATATACAGGGAGTGCAGCACCATTCACACGACGCCGACCCTGATACGGCATCATCAACTGCACCGGTTCCCGCACACAGCTTTGAGTTTGATCACAGTATTGAGGGTGATCTTGTTCTTCCACCCGGTTTTGATCCAGACCATGACCTTGAGTTCATACACTTAGACCAGCCCTTGGAGGATCTTGTAACCCTCTGTGATGGTTGATCCAGCTGATTTTGAGATGGAGTTTGTTGATCCGGAGCCAGCCGTGGCCCCTGAGCCAGGCGTTGCTCCTAACACCGCATTGGAGCATGACCCTGTTCATGCCGATGCACCTGCTGTTGCTCCTTGATTGATCATCTGCTTGGACGAGTGAAAATTTGGGGTAACTGTGCAAGACAATTTATTATTACGGGGGCCCACGTAATAACGACTTGTAGTGCACAGAAATCCTGGTGGACTCTGCGGGTCAAGCTAATGAAAACCAATGTAGCAGGAAATAACTCGAACACGAATGACCAAGGCGATGAAGCCTCGAGTTCATTCTATTTCAAGCAACAAGCCAAATTGGCAAGCCTATGTGAAGGCTCAGAAATTTATTTCTCCACCCATACATTGAGTATATTTACGTGTAAAATTGGGTGAGTACATGATGGCTTATGGTGCTATGTATCTCATAGAAAATTGGGAAGTTGTCTAACCCACTTCATGCCATTTCGGCAGAAGAGAATGCCACCCAGGCGTGACACAAACACCAGTATGTTGCCAAGGATAAAAGCCGAGCTGCAAAAACGCATCTCACAGGAAAATGCATGACATGAAGCACTCCGCTCTAAGCACAGCGATGGCACTACTGGAAATAACCCCCCCCAACTGACCGCACCTATAAGCAGTTCCTGAACTGCAAGCCTTTGAACTTCGACAAAACAGGAAGCGCCATTGCATTTGTTCGTTGGTCCGAAAAGATTGACTCCATTCTGAGAATGACTAACTGTTCGCCCCAACAGAGTGTTACCCCTACCTCGGGGTCATTTCTAGATAGCACACTCTCATGGTGGGACCACCAGGTTCAGGCCCTTGACACAGATGCTGCTTATGCACTAAGCTAGGACGAGCTCAAGGAAATGATTGAGAAGAAATGTGGTTCTAGGACTGGAATAACAGAAGCTTGAGATGGAGTCCTGGAATTTGAAAATGGACGAACCAGAGATTCCTGAACATGTCCAGCGATCGCACGACTTGCCTAGGGTCGTCCCCTACTAAGTCATTGATGTTGTATGATACAGTTGGGTACCTGTAAACCTTACATTTTGGTCTCGATTGGTGGCAATGCAATCGCAGTGATCTATTGTTTATGTTCTATGACATGGGATGTTATGTGGCTGATTTATTTATAATATGAGATGTTATGTGCTGATATTGTTGAATACATGCGTACATGTCACCTACTATGACCTAACCTACGTGAAACATCTTTTAGAAGATGCCACCAAGACGCGAAATGCGCATGCCCACCTCAGAGGCGGAACTTCAAAAGATAATTGCTGCAGCTATAGCACAGCACGAGGCCCTACGCTCCGAACCTAGCAGAGGCACCTCAGAAAATAACGGTTGTTCCTACTGGCACTTCCTCAATTACAAGCCTCCGAAGTTCGACGGCACTGGGGGTGCCATAGCTTTTGTGAAATGGATTGAAAGTATGGAATCCATCTTTCGAATGAGTGGTTGTACGCCAGAACAACAAGTCCCATACGTTACTGAGTTATTTCAAGATGGAGCTCGATTATGGTGGAATCTTCAGGTTCGAATAATGGGCCTAACTACAGCATACGTGTTAACTTGGGATGAGTTGAAAGGAATAATGCGTAAGAAGTATTGCACCCAAACAGAAACACAGAGGTTGGAAGGTGAATTCCAGAGCCTGATAATGGAAGGTCCGAAAATGTTGGAATTCATGCAAAGACTTCATGATTTGGCACGAGTCGTTCCGTACTTGGTAGAACCAGAATTGAGGAAATTAGGACATTTCATTTTGGAACTGGCACCTCAAGTCCTGAGTTTAATGACAGCATCCACGCCACCAACATCTATGGCTGCAAGTAAGATGGGCTTGGCACTCGTTACGGAAGTCATTAGACTAGAAAAAAACTTGCAAACCCTGGCAAGGAGACTCACGTCGAGTCATCCGGAAGTAACAAACAGAAGTTCTCGAACTTCAAGCAAGGCACTAGTGGGGTTGTTAAGAAAGGAGAGTCAAGCGCGCCAGCTCAGGTTACAGCTGGTAGTAGAAAGAAAGGAAAGGGATATATGGGCACTCAGCCCAAGTGCGACACCTGCCAGCGTCACCATTCTGGCCGGTGTAGTTTGAGAGTGTGTGAAGCATGTGGAAAACCTGGCCACTTGAAGGATTCTTGTTGGGCCACGGTTGGCCAGGGAGGCCAAGGAAGATTTGGAAACAGAAACAATAACCGGGGTGGTAATGGAAATCGCCCACAAGGAAACATTGGAGGAAATGGGAATCGAGGCAACAATACGAATCAAGCGGGCACTGTGAATCGTAACCAGAGGAATAATCAAGCTGGAAATGGTGGTGGAAACAGGAAAAGACCTGGATGCTTTAACTGTGGTGATGATGGGCATTACAAGAGGAACTGCCCGGAGTTAAACCACGCCCGTGGTAGAGTATTTAACCTTGAAGCAAGGGAAGCACGCCAGGACCCCAATGTCGTTACTGGTACGTTCCCTGTAAACCAACGCTATGCATCTGTTTTATTTGATACTGGCACCGATTATAGCTTCGTATCATTAGAGTTTAAGAATATGCTTGGTTTAGCCGCTGGTAAGTTAGACGTTCCGTACTCGATCGAATTGGCTAATGGAAAGTTGGTAGAAGCCAATGAAGTTATCAGAGGTTGTGTGATCGAATTGGGAGAGCGTGAGTTTGCTCTAGACCTACTACCAGTCCAGTTGGGAAGCTTCGACGTGGTAGTAGGAATGGATTGGTTATCAGGCAACAAGGCGAAAATAGTTTATCATGAAAAGGTTGTTCGTATCCCAACCGATGATGGTGAGACAATTGTGGTTCACGGAGAGAAGCGTGATACACCGTTGAGGATTATCAGCTGCCTCAAAGCGCGAAAATGTTTACAGAAGGGATGTGCTGCCTTTCTGGCACACATTGTAGATGAGAAAGCGAAAGAACCGAAGATCGAAGACATCCCTGTCGTGAGGGAATATCCAGAAGTCTTCCCAGAGGACTTGCCTGGATTGCCGCCTCAGAGGCAAGTAGAGTTTCACATCAACTTAGTTCCAGGCGCCGCGCCTGTGGCTAAGGCACCCTATAGACTTGCTCCGTCTGAGATGCAAGAACTGTCGACACAACTTCAGGAGTTGTTAGACAAGGGATTTATCCGACCAAGCTTCTCGCCTTGGGGAGCTCCGGTCTTGTTTGTCAAGAAGAAGGATGGTAGTTTTCGTATGTGCATTGACTACAGAGAGTTGAACAAGCTGACGATCAAGAATTGATATCCTCTGCCAAGAATTGATGATCTGTTCGACCAACTTCAAGGTTCAAGCTTTTACTCGAAGATCGATTTGCGATCTGGTTACCATCAGTTAAGGATACAGGAAGAAAGTATCCCAAAGACAGCCTTCAGAACTCGATATGGACACTACGAGTTTCTAGTCATGCCGTTTGGGTTAACAAACGCACCTGCAGTGTTCATGGATTTGATGAACAGAGTTTGCAAGCCGTATTTGGACAAGTTCGTGATAGTGTTCATCGATGATATCTTGATTTACTCAAAGACGAAGGCCGAGCACGAACAGCATCTAAGAGCCATTTTGGAGCTATTGAAGAAGGAACAGCTATATGCCAAATTCTTGAAGTGCGAGTTTTGGCTACGAGAAGTGCAATTTCTCGGACACGTGGTGAATGGAGATGGAATACATGTTGATCCCACAAAGATCGAAGCGATCAAGGATTGGGAAACGCCAAAGACGCCAACCGAGATTCGACAATTCTTGGGTTTGGCTGGCTATTATCGAAGGTTCATTGAGAATTTTTCAAAGATCGCTCAACCATTGACACTCCTCACCAAGAAGGATAAGAAGTTTGATTGGGGAATCAAACAGGAAGAAGCATTCCAGATATTGAAAGATAAGCTTTGTAACGCGCCAATCTTAGCACTACCAGAAGGTACAGATGATTTTGTGGTATACTGCGACGCTTTGCGTCAAGGATTGGGTTGCGTGTTGATGCAACGCCAGAAGGTTATTGCTTACGCATTGCGTCAGTTGAAAGTACATGAAAAGAACTATACCACTCACGATTTGGAGCTTGGCGCAGTAGTTTTTGCTTTAAAGATCTGGAGACACTACCTTTATGGTACGAAGTGCACAATCTTCACAGATCACAAGAGCCTCCAGCACATATTCAACCAGAAGGAGCTGAATATGAGGCAGAGACGATGGGTCGAGTTGTTGAATGATTACGACTACGAGATTAAGTATCATCCAGGGAAGGCGAATGTGGTCGCCGATGCCCTAAGTCGAAAAGAGAGGATCAAGCCCATAAGGGTTAGGGCTTTGGAGATGATTATTCAGACCGATCTTTCCTTGCGCATTCGTGCCGCGCAGAAAGAAGCTCTCAAGGAAAGAAACCTTGAAGAGGAATATCTCCGTGGGATGGAGAAGTTATTGGTACCAAACAGGGAAGGAACGTTGTGTTTTGAGAAAAGAATTTGGGTTCCTTTGTTTGGAGGTTTAAGAAAGGTTATTTTCGATGAAGCTCACAAGTCACGGTACTATATCCACCCAGGAGCGGATAAGATGTACCAAGATCTTAAGGATTATTATTGGTGGCCTAGGATGAAAGGCGACGTGGCTGTTTATGTGAGCAAATGTTTAACTTGCGCTAAGGTCAAAGCGGAATACCAGAAGCCTTCAGGACTTCTGCAACAACCGGAAATTCCCAAGTGGAAGTGGGAACAAATCTCCATGGATTTTATTACGAAATTGCCAAGGACGCCGAGAGGCCACGACACTATTTGGGTAATAGTGGACCGCTTAACGAAATCAGCGCACTTCTTACCTATCAGAGAGAAAGATAATACGAGCAAGTTGGCCGAAATTTACATGAGAGAAATTATTACACGCCATGGAGTACCTCTCTCAATCATCTCTGATAGAGACGGAAGGTTCGTATCAAGGATTTGGCAATCCTTCCAAGAAGCTTTTGGCTCGCAATTGAATATGAGCACCGCGTTTCACCCGCAGACCGACGACCAAAGCGAACAGACGATTCAGACTTTGGAAGACATGCTGAGAGCATGTGTGATGGATTTGGGCGGTAGCTGGGATAAGCATTTACCTTTGGTTGAATTTTCATACAACAACAGCTACCACGCCAGTATTGGTGCTGCACCATTCGAAGCTCTATATGGACGCAAGTGCAGATCACCGCTCTGTTGGTCTGACGCAGGTGACAGGCAATTGGTTGGTCCTGATGTGGTCCAGGAAACCACAGATAAGATTGCACAGATCCGAGATCGCATTATTGCGGCTCGTGACCGTCAGAAAGCCTACGCAGATCGAAAAAGGAAACCTCAAGAGTTTGAGGTAGGTGATATGGTTTTGTTAAAGGTATCACCCTGGAAGGGTGTGGCACGCTTTGGGAAGCGTGGAAAGTTGAATCCACGGTATATTGGTCCGTTCAGGATTTTGGAAAGAATTGGGACCGTAGCATACAAGTTGGATCTACCTGCTGAACTGAATGGAGTTCACGATACATTTCATGTATCCAATCTGAAGAAAAGTCCAACTCAAGATACCGTTGTCATTCCTACCGACGAAATTCATGTTGACGACACGCTCCATTTCGTTGAAGAACCTGTCGAGGTTACGGATTGGAAAGTGAACAAGACCCGCCGGAGCAGTGTCAAGCTCGTCAAGGTTCGTTGGAATGCCAGGCATGGTCCTGAATACACCTGAGAGTGTGAGGACCGGATGGAAGAAAAGTACCCCCACTTATTTCCTAAGAACCCTGCTTCTACAAGCAGAACTTAAAATTTCGGGACGAAATTTTTCTAACAGGGGGGGAATGTGACAACCCTCACTAAACCAGGTATCTGTACGGTTTAATTAATAATTAATTGCTGCTTAATTACTGTGCTTACTTGAAATTACTGATGAACTGCTACTTGATTTCTGATACTTGTATATTCCTGCATCATACTTTACATACCGTCACTACATTATTTACATACTGAACTCTAGTGACAAACATGATGCATAAAAGCACAGTAGCACTATGAACGGATAACCTATTGCACATACTGATAAGCCAGCATTAGGCAGACACTGCCTCTAAGGCCTGTATGAGCCAGAAAGATTTTACTACACCCATAGTGAGTGTAGGGATACAAGGGTTGTAGAACTGCGTCTCTAGGAATAAGTTACGATGACTGGATGTGCCTAAAACATACATTAAGTACAAATCACAGCACTTTAATGAACAATTCAGCCTCTGGCTAGCTAATAAAGGGTATGTTTGGCAAAACTAGCTGGTGGCTGGTAGCTGTTGGCTGGAAGCTGAAAGCTGGTGACTGGAAGCTGATAGCTGGAAGCTGGTAGCTGGAAGCTGGTAGCTGGAAGCTGGTAGCTGTAGCTTTTTAGATATTAAGGTGTTTGGCAGAGTAGCTGGAGCTTTTAATAAAATATATAAAATGACCAAAATGGGCATAAATAAAAAAAAAGATAATACTAATCGTAATCACACACACAAACACAAACATACACACACACACATATATATATATAAGTTATTTCTCAAATGAATAAACATGATCATTTTCAATTAAATAGAACACAGTTATTGACAAACAGTCATAACATAATATAATATTATTAAATCATTAATGTCGTGCATTCCATATCAAAGTAGCAATTTCGTTGCGAACATATTTAGCAAAAATTAAATGGATAAATAGCTTAACATACAATAAATCAATCCAAAAGCAATAAAGTTCAAACAAATTGAAACAATAATGTCTTCATAACATGTCCTCAAAGAAAACTTTAGTTGGTGAGCCTTTGCTTTCGTTGCAGCCATGCTAACCTACCATGATCATGTGGCACATTTATAAACATTTCTCTTTTCACGGGATCTTCAAATAAATCCATTGCAAATAACCACAACTCCTCATCTTCTCTCATTAATCCTGCATCTACCATCCGGCTAAGCAAACCCATAGCAGCTTCAATACTAAACTTAGTACTTTGACTAAGTTTGGAAGAATCTGATTCTAATATTTCTAGAGCACGTTGTTGATTCAGGCTACTTTGAGTTAAATGTTCTTTAAGTATTGAAGCTCCCAATGATTCTATCCCTTTACGTTTCATCTTAACTGGTTTAGGCTTAGTGTTTACTTTAGTAGACTTTTCAAAATTTTTTGCAACCTCATTTGGGCTTAATGTTGATGCATCATCTTGACTTACTTCATTCAAAAAGTCACCAAAGAAATTGTTACCTCCCTCAACTTTGTCATCCTCAAGGTTCTCAACATTGTTATCCTCAAGGTTTTCAACATGCACCTCATTGAATGTAGTTGGATCCATAAAGGGTGCCACACAATTTTCCCCACTAGCAACTACATCTCCAAATAACTGATCCCACTCTTGTTGTAGTTGTATAGATGGTTGGTTATTTTGAATTGCTAGAACTTTCGGGTTTTCCTACACAACATAATGGTGAATCTTTAGTTATCATTATGACTGAAATATTATATGGTATTTAAATTTTGAATGAGTTATATTATGTTACCTGAAATTTTCTTTTCCACCATTCATCAGAACAATTAAGTTGCTTGGTACTTTCATTCCAACCTAGACCAGTCTCTCCATTCTTAAGTGACTTCCAAAGGTTGTACTCTTTTCTCACACTGTCATACTTGTTCTTCATAGCTTTGTCACTAGCGAATTTATGATTTATAACTTTTTCAAACTCTGGTTGAAGAGTGGCCCATTTGAATGGGGAAGTTCGACCATGCTTCGTGATATATTTGTTTAGGAACCGACATAAGTTTAAAACCATTTCTTTTGACCAAATTTCTCTTCTCCCTTTCTCTTTTTTAGAATCCATCTAGCAACCATGCATACATACATATGTTAACAAACCTATGATTCTGATATCAGTTACAACAATGCTACATCAAGATCAAATACATCTATGTAGATGCTGTTGAGATATTAAAATAGTGCAATTAACGTGACACCTAGGGGTGCAAACGAGCCAAGCCGAGCCCGAGCTCGACCAGGCTCGAGCTCGTTTAACATATGAAAGCTCGAGCTCGGCTCGAAGGTAATTCTTCAAGCTCGGGCTCGGCTCATTTACTAAATGAGCTTGTTTTAGGCTCGGGCTCGAGCTCGTTTAAGCTCGCTCATTCGAGCTTTTTTTCACAATGGTAACTAATACTTACCTATTGCAAAAAAAAAAAAAAAAAAAAAAAAAAAAAAAACACTTCAAGAAATACAAACTGTTTATAATAAACTCTGTTTCACCATTGGCTCAACCAGTTCATCGCATTCTGGAGCTGTAGGGTGAAGTTTACTTAAAAAAGATCATTCTTGGGTTGTAGGGTGAAGTTTGCTTAAAAAATCAAATCATCGGTTGTTAAAAAATGCATAAAGCACATCTAGGTATGAACACAAAATTCTTGATCGAGTCATCTGTTATAAACCTCTATAAGATGGTTGTATCCAAATTCTAGATTCAAATTTTTTTTCTTTTAATTTGGTTTTTGAAGTAAAATCTGATCAAATATTCTATCCACTCTCTATAAATTCAAATTATTATTTTTATTGTAGTTGTGACATGGAAGAAAAAAAAGGATGAAGAAGAAAGCACATTAAACGAAGGGGAAGCTCACAGTAGAAGACAAACTTCATTAATATGAGTCAAAGACATCATGATTTAATTATTTTATCATCACAGAAGAAGACAAACTTCATCAATTCACTCAAACAATGGACTAGCATAACTTGATTACATGAATATCCTACCATGGTATTTATATTGCTAACAGTAAAAACGAACATGCATACCTTTGCTGCGATCGACCTTTCTTCAATATGGGATGATGAGGATTGTAGGTTATTTAAGTAATTTAAACCCTAAAAGCTTGTAGGTTTTTTAAACGCTATTATAACCTGCGTTTCAAAAAGAGCTTTTCAACTAATCTAAAAGCTTTAAGCCTGTTTCAACCAAACAAGGCTTTTATTGGGCCTAGAGCTTTTTCATAAAAGCTTGAAGCTTGAAGCTCCTAAAAGCTTCTAAAAGCTTGTTGCCAAACATACCCAAAGTGCCAAAACATGAGAAAAATATTACTAGACACTTTCCAAAGTGTCAGGAATAAGTTGTGTCACTAAAAAGGGCATTAACGACACTTAAAAGCTTTATTAAGCGCTTTAACGGATTACTATCCAACCGAACAACCGGACTTTACCCGGGACATGAAAATATTGTCATGAACATTATTTATCTTTTTCTGAGCCAGTTAGGGTCCCTGAACACCCTAACACCCGCCATAAAACACTACACACAACTAACCGAGTTAACTACTTAACTAACCTACTTATCTTAACTAGTATCTAACTAATTTAGTTGCAAACAAACTAGAACCCCCCCCCCCTTTTGAAATCGGCCTCAATAAGGGGAGACAAGTCTTGATTTCTTTTTATTATTTTAATCAAGGTGTTTAAAATCTAATAGACACATGATCCATTGGATTAAAACTTCATCTTTGTCTATAAGTATGATAGATGGCACATTAGAACTTTCACCACTCAAGATCATTTACAAACTCTCTCCCTCTTGCTCTCTACATTCTCGGCCGAACACCCCCCCTCCCCTACATCCATTGTTCAAGTTTGATCTTCATATTCCAAGCATACACAAGCTTCAAGGATCAAGTATAGGGAGTCGTGGTGCACTTGGAGTTCGAAGGACCTCTTTCTCTAGCTTTTATCCACCTCATTTGCACTTAGATTCTTCCCTAGCCTCGAGCTAGTGGTATGTTACTTAAAAGACTCTCTTGAACTAATCTAGAGCGGTTAATATGTTATGTAATGGTTAAAACTCGGAATCTTGCAATTTGAAGCTTTAAAGTCTACTAAAAAGCATATAAAAGATGGTTAAAAGCTCATGAGTTGTGTAAATGTTGTAGTATCTGAATCTTGTGATTATTTGGACCAGATCTATGTTGTGGTAGCTCGGATCATCGTTTAACCCGGGTTGGTCATGGTCATGGATCATGACATAAGCTTGTTTTGAATAAAACAAAGGTTAAAAGGTGAAACTCTACCACACGCGAATCATGAACTTGTGTAAAAGTGTTTTACTTGTGAAATAGTATTTAAAACTAACAGATCTACGTATCTGCAGGTGGTATTTTCAAAGAACCACGTATCACAGAAATCATGTTTTCTAAAAACGGATCTTACACTCACAAGTATGATTTTTAGAACACACAAGTGTGTAAACACTTGTGTAACACAAAAGTTTCGACAAAATAACAATTTTTGTAAAAATGACTAGAAGTTGTAAAGACGGATTTTCTCTAAAAACGAGGTTTTTACAAGATCAAATTACTTTATATAAAGATCCGCTAAAAATGATGAGATTTACACTATAATTTTAGAAAAACTACAAGTTCATGTGATTTATGCGATTTACATAGTTGTTAACTAGTTTGTTGTGATGAAAGTTGTTTTGATCAAATAAAGAAGTTGTTGAATTGTTTGTAAAAGAAAATGATACGCTTGAAAGCGTGGCCACCTCCAGTTACAGAGGAAACTCTGGCGAAATTTTTCCAAAAACCTAACACTTAGAAATATTTTCACTATAAGTGTTAGAAATACTTTTTGGCATGTTTTCGAAATATAAGTTTCACCACGACTTTATTTACAAAATATCGGAGGTGGGATTTTCACAAAGTTAACGTGATAGATATAAATTTAGTAAAAATATCTTCACAACATTGTTTATGATTATTTTGTGAAAAATACACAAATATTATTTTTAGAGTAGAAATAATATTTACGAACGTTAACGAATCCAAAATAATACGAACGCTTTCACAATAAATATATAAGTTACATCGGTAATTATTATTACCACTCGATCGTTAAAACGTAACTTACGCATTATACGGAAATATTTATGAACGCGTAGTTTTGTCAACGTATTATTTTTGGGGAAATTATGTGAAATGAAAATATAATATTTTTGAGAAAAATATTTAAATTTTGGAATTGGAAAATAAATATATATTACGTAAGACTTAATGATATATTTCGAGTACACATGTATTTAATCCCCCATCCTTGGGAAGGAAAAATAATTACCAAGTATGCACGGAATGTAAACACGAAATAGTTGTCTAACTATTTCCCAAAAACCTAAACCATAAAGCTAAGGCACGGCCGTCCGTCTAATAGAGTTAGAACTTGTAGGTCGTTGCACAGCTGCTTGCTTTCAGAGACATACTTGGTAGAGACGCACCGACAGTGAGTTCATGTCCCCCTTTTCTCTTAACTGTTTTTTCAGTTTTCCAAACTGCGGGGGTGAAATACATGTTACTATGATTATGAATACTTTATACATGGTATGGTTAGCGTAAGGAGGGTTACTATTTAGATCATGTGAATGGGTAGGCGGAAACTTGAGGTCATTAATCCTCAGGGTAGGACCGAGGGGCAGGAGCGATAGATCTATTTGGGTGTAGCGAGCCCAGTCCCAGGCCCAGCATAACGGACCTCGGGATGACTTTGTACCCAACGCATAAATCTGCTAGGTTTAAGCCTTCCTACTTGCATTTCACACATATCAATGGCCTTGCAAACCATTGGTGATCTCTTTTTCCTTATTTGCTACATACCAGGATATTGATAAATACAAAGGTTTATTTACTCACTTACACATGAACTCGCTCAACATTATTGTTGATTTTTCAACTTACATGTATTTCAGGGAATTAAAGGATCTGGCACGGTATGGCACGTTTTCCCGCTGCACTAGTACGAGGTCATCCGGGTTTAGGGAATGTAACTCTTTCCTGGACAAATCACAGTCCTTAAATCGTGTTTATGTTATGTTTAAGTTTGTAATGTTTGTTGAACAAGGTTATGCTTGTTAGGGTGTTGTCCTGTTAAAACAACGTTGTTGTTTTTGGTTTTTAAAACTTAATTAAATGGATGATCTTGCATGGTTTTATTTCATATAGCTTTGTTATGGTTAGGCTATGGTATTAAGAAGTCACACCAAATTAACCACGCTTCCGCAAAGCCAGGGTGTGACACTAATATCACTATAACATTGAACATTCATGCAAGAATTTCGTTCATGCATGTTCATCACAAATTCGAAATATCAATAAACATCGAAATTCAACATACCTTGTGATCCCCTAAGCTTGGTGATCACGATTTTATTAAAAGCCCCAAATTCTTGGCTTGATTTCTCTTGATTTTGGCAATTTTGTGAGTTAGGGTTCTTGGACGGGAACCCCCCTTTTTCTCCTGTATACATCGACCAAAACACACACATATGTGTGTGTTTTGGTGTTTTTAAGTTTTAATTATAAACTTGTTTTCCAATTGTCCACTTTTAGTCCCTCAAGGTTTTATTTCGATCTATTTAAGTTATAATCCATTATTTATAACTTATTCACATATTATTAACTAGGTTAACTATTCCTAGTTAATTTAACGGGTTCGGGAGTTATAACCCGTTGTATTTCAAGTCCCGTTAACTCGGGCTCTTATAAACTTAAACTCTTAAACCTTTGATTTGCTTGTATTTAATTATTAGGATTTCTTATTTAAATACAATTATTTACCTGGTTATTTTATTTATTTATTTATTTTTTTTACTACTAACAGTACTTTACCCGTCTTTTAGTATTAACGGAGTTTGATTACCAAACCCGTTTTCGGGGTGTTACAAGTCTACCCCCCTTAAAGAGGTTTCGTCCTCGAAACCGTTTCTTACATAATTCATTTAGTTTAAACTCAATGTATTTGAGCCGAGAAATCTTCTAAACATTACTTATACTTTTTAATCAATCGTTAGTATTACCCAAAAAGTACGGTAACATCTTTTTGGTTACTAATTGTCTCATATCTCATATGACATAGTGTAACTTCGAAATAACGTAATCTTGTTATTTCCACTAGTTTAGTTAACTTAGCGATATCCATCGCTTTCATATACTATCGAATTTCCTTATGAATCCGTTACTTTGACCCGTTTAAAGATCTTTAGTGAAATCTTTCACCTTTAGCAACAATTTCTTTTGTTTTCAAATTCATTTATTCGGTTAAGTTATACCGAATCCACCGCTTACAAGCCACCAATTTTATTTAAATGACCTTAACCGGCCTCACTAACTCGACTTATTAGTCCAGTTACTTTTTACCACTCACTTGGTTATAATGTGATTCTACTTTTCACATTGCATTTCTTGACCGTGATCATGTCACATCATGTTTAATTTACATCAAACTTTTATTTTCGAAAATATTACTTTTCGAATATATTGCCTTGCGCCTATCAGTGTCAGGACTTGTATCTTTCATACCTATTATTTAACTTCCTAACGGAATTTATATTTGTAAATACATTATTTCTTACTAAAACTGATGTTTTGGTTTTAGGATCTTCTCTTTAACTTTTGTCACTTACCCATACCGGGATATTGGCAACCTATAATTTATTGTTTTCTGTTCTCGTTTCATGCGGGGAATCGTAACAAGTTCCCTCCTCTTACACTTACTGACCCGTAGGTTCCTTCCACTTAGCCTCATAGGCTATTTCTTTAAATTTTTCACCTTTTTAAGGTGAGACATTAACAACTCGTTTTCTTTCCTTTATGACCCGAGGGTCTTTTTGGTCCCGTAGACCTTAACACTGTGTTTAATCCCGTAGGTTATGATGATCCCGTAGATCATCTTTTATTCTTGTCTATATTCAAATGTATATATACATATATAGCTTCAAGGCATCTCTTATTATGTTTGGAATCGTTTATTTTCGCTCTTGAACTACAATTGACCTTGACCGTAGTCTAAGGCTTCATTTGTTTACTTCCGGACTAATCCTCCGTCTTTATCACTTTTGACGTTATTTACGCGTCAGTTTGTCCTAAACTTACCGTTACCCGGTTCATACTTATACTCCTTTACAACCCATTACCCGGGTCCTTCTATCTTATTGTTTTTAGCCTTCCAGTTTCACCGGTTTGCGTTTTCCTATTTTATCAAGCGTTATTCCTTAATTGACTCGTTTGACTCTTTTTGGGTGAATTTTCATCACTCATGAATGTCAAACTTCATTCTTTACTTGACCCGTCCAACTTTGAAATGGTTGAACGTAATTACCAAAATTTATGCTTGCAAAAATTCTTGTCATCTTTTAGTCATGACTCATATTCCGAGTCTTTTGACTTTCTATTTCGCGTTCCTGTTTCTCAGTCTACGCATGCGTTTAAATCCTTACCCACCAACCGGGTGTTTTACCGAAGTCGTTATTATTGCAACCCTTACGATATGCATTATGACTTCGTTTCGCTTTTATATTCCTACCTTGTTCTCAAACTTGGTGTTTTACAAAATTGGCCCGTTAAGAGTCATATTTGCATTCTTCGGGTTCGAGTGTAAGCACACCCCTCCCGATTGCATACCTTAATCGTTTTACATTAATCTTTGTCCCTTCACTCGGGCTCATCATCCTAATGTAATACGCTTCCGTCACCCGGCTGTGCGTTTACATTATTATCAATTATTTTTGCTCATTTGATATATTTGGGTACTTTTTAAGTTAGTCCCATTCACCCCACCCTTACTACATCGGACATAAATGTGTCCATCATACGAAGTTCATGGTACCACGTGTTCACTACTTACTTGGCCGGAGTAAGCGATCAACACTTGGTATACATGGCCTTTTATAATTTTCACATTACACCCCATGTAAGTAATGCTTCTATTTGTTTTTTTTTTTTTTGGAAACAATATCCCGGATAGGTTTTCTATTCAGGTTTTTCCAAGTTTGCAATCTACATATGCAACTTTCAATCTCTACGTATTTGTTGCATATTACTATTTATGCAATAATTTAAAACGTGCACCTGATAATGCTTGCTCTAACAGGCTCCCCTTGCCATTAACTTATTCGCAATCGTTGCGCAATTTAGGTCCTTGGTGAGTATGCTTTGCTTGTCATACATCGGACCATTTCATCCTCATATCCGTAATTAGTCCAACTCTCGTCATCTTCAGATGCGAGTGTCCTTCAATTAAAACATTCACAAAAGTTAGTGACATCTACTTCAATAATCGCCCGTATTATAATACAAGGCTTTTTCTACTATACGCGTCAACGCGCGTTTTTTCGTCAACTATATCAATCATTTCAGTTGGGGTAACGTGTATCACACGATAGCCCTATGTGTTGTTTACATCACTTTAGCATGCTAAACTATTAACATACTTGCACTTACCGGATTTGAGATCAAGCCTCGAACCGAACACCAATCTTTATCAAGAGCGTAAGGTTTAAGCCCAAGCATAGCTTTCCCGCCATACTTGAATCTCTTAAACCAAGGCTCTGATACCAACTTGTAACACCCGTCTAATTATTTAACGTTTTTCGTTTAAGTTACGAAAGTAATTAAGAAATTATGTGTAAATACTGCCGAATAATACGGGTGAATTAAAACTTTTACAATTTGAAAGTATTACAACAAAATGTAATTAAGTTCGTCATTTAAAAGTAACAACGAAACGTCATGCGGAAGCTTATTTCTTTGATCGTGTTCGGTCCTTCCTAGTGCTTGATCTTCATCCGAGAACACTTGGTATATATCTGTGATCAAAACCAACCCAAATGTTAGTTTTGATGCTTAAATAATAGATTAAACAAGTTCTAAATGACAAACCATGAAATAAAATAAGATGTGCCAGTTCTGTAGTCTGTCACGGGCCGCGACTGATTTGGTACTAGCTTACGCGGGCCGCGTCACGCGAAAGCTTATACTCGTTTAAAAACGGTCCGGACTGGTTCGCAATGCATCAACGGGTAAAATAAACAATTTTCGCGAACTGACACATGCTCGCGTAGCGCGACGAACTGGGCCTTCCCCGTCGCACTACGCTACGACCTGTTTTCGACAGAATGTTGATGCTGGTTGCTGCAAATTCCCAGCACAACCGGATTTTACGGAAACGAGCATAACTTTCTCGTTCTTGATTCGTTTTACGCGATTCATTTTCCTACGCGACCGTAATTTAATTCTCCATCTAATGGAGTTAAAATCCGACATCCGGATTAACAAAATTCCAGACTTTTAAGTCTTCGGCTTATTATCCTTTTTACCAGACATTGACCCGTTCATGATTTTATCACACCAACTTGTTTATTTGATCTTTAAACTCATGGAGTTCATTATATCAATATCTCATATCATATTACTCTCAAATCACGGGTTTCTTACATAATAAAATCCCGTTTACGCTTAATTGCTTATTTTGACCCATTAAGAGTATTTAAGCACTTTTAGGCTCAAAATCGCTTCTATTCTATTCTAGCATTGTAACCTATATTTCTTATATAGTATTCTTCCATCACAACTAATTGTGTGTTGGATTACAATGTGTATATCTATATGTTCTGAGTTTTGCCCTTCGGATTGTTATTTTACGACAAGACTCAGCTATTTGACTAACATATTACATCTTTCAACTTATATACTTATTCTAAGTATCTATCTAATCATGAAATTCATTTCCAAGCAACCCTTAAGGGTTGTTTGTTCAATTTAGCCTACAAGGGCGTTTTGGTCGATTTTGGTCCTTCTTTTACGACGAAGGACTCTCACCAATTATTTGACCAAAATAACACTTTTAGCTACAACATAATTATGCGTACCTGGCTCGGATCAAAATATTGACCCGTTTTAATACCTTTCGCTATTAATATCTAGATAATAGCAATGCTAACCATGTGTTAATTCCTGTGATCATAAACTCAACAAGCAATCATCAAATATTATTGACAAATGGTGCTAACAACACCATTTGACCCGTTTAGTCGAAATGACCAATTGTCATTATAAGATGGCACTTAATTACCATTTCACCCCTTAAACCTATCTCGGTTTACTTTTTGAAATCATCCAACTTGAAAGTCGTTTCCTGTTTTATTTGACCATTATGACTTATGCCAAATGGTGTCATTTTAAATCCCTTTATCTATTCGTTAACCCATGTCCGGATTACCATTTCACCATTTTTACCCCTTTCTACCATAATTTATGGTTTATGCCATTTTCGCTTGTTCCGACTAGCATTATATTGCGCCGGAACATCATGTTTCATTTACTTAATATAAATCGTATTCCATGCTCACAAATAAGCATTTTGTAATAAAAGTAAAAGGGCGTAAGCTTAACTTACCTCGCATCCGAACTACGCTTTTCCTTTCATTTGTGATTCGTTTGACCCGCTCCCTCGTCAAGCTTCCACCTAGCTTGTTATGTGTCAAACTATCATCATCGTTTTCAAGGTGGTTAGATTAGTCATTCAAGATCATGACCTTCACACCTTATGAATCTTTTACCACTATTCTTAATGAACCTTATCATAGGTCGGTTTGACTTTTAAAAAGTCAAACCACCAATTTACAAATATGAACGCACTAACAAGTTCACATGACTCGATTTAGGCATATTATCAACCACTTAGTGAGCGGCATCCTTTGAGATGCTACTTCTACTAACATGCTATCTAATTCATACCTCAAGTAACCATAAATCAACATGTAATTTTAGTCATTGTATGCATATATACACTTTGACCAACATAACCATGGGTTTAACTCTTGTGTCAAAACCCACTTCTAATCACTTATGAACTCTTAACAAAATCTCTAATTTGTTCAAATAGTTCATTCATATGAATTAATATGATGTTTATACACATCAATTTCATCAAATCAACAAAACCCACTTAGCTCATACTTGGCTATTAGATAAATCACTAGTTTATGGCACAATTCTACAAGTTTGCATCTAGGGTTTGTTCCTAGACTTGTACCCACACTAATATCACTATAACATTGAACATTCATGCAAGAATTTCGTTCATGCATGTTCATCACAAATTCGAAATATCAATAAACATCGAAATTCAACATACCTTGTGATCCCCTAAGCTTGGTGATCACGATTTTGTTAAAAGCCCCAAATTCTTGGCTTGATTTCTCTTGATTTTGGCAATTTTGTGAGTTAGGGTTCTTGGACGGGAACCCCCCTTTTTCTCCTGTATACATCGACCAAAACACACACATATGTGTGTGTTTTGGTGTTTTTAAGTTTTAATTATAAACTTGTTTTCCAATTGTCCACTTTTAGTCCCTCAAGGTTTTATTTCGATCTATTTAAGTTATAATCCATTATTTATAACTTATTCACATATTATTAACTAGGTTAATTATTCCTAGTTAATTTAATGGGTTCGGGAGTTATAACCCATTGTATTTCAAGTCGCGTTAACTCGGGCTCTTATAAACTCAAACTCTTAAACCTTTGATTTGCTTGTATTTAATTATTAGGATTTCTTATTTAAATACAATTATTTACCTGGTTATTTTATTTATTTATTTATTTATTTTACTACTAACGGTACTTTACCCGTCTTTTAGTATTAACGGAGTTTGATTACCAAACCCGTTTTCGGGGTGTTACAAGTCTACCCCCCTTAAAGAGGTTTCGTCCTCGAAACCTTTTCTTACATAATTCATTTAGTTTAAACTCAATGTATTTGAGCCGAGAAATCTTCTAAACATTACTTATACTTTTCAACCAATCGTTAGTATTACCCGAAAAGTACGGTAACATCTTTTTGGTTACTAATTGTCTACATATCTCATACGACGTAGTGTAACTTTGAAATAACGTAATCTTGTTATTTCCACTAGTTTAGTTAACTTAGCGATATCCATCGCTTTCATATACTATCGAATTTCCTTATGAATCCGTTACTTTGACCCGTTTAAAGATCTTTAGTGAAATCTTTCACCTTTAGCAACAATTTCTTTTGTTTTCAAATTCATTTATTCGGTTCAGTTATACCGAATCCACCGCTTACAAGCGACCAATTTTATTTAAATGACCTTAACCGGCCTCACTAACTCGACTTATTAGTCCAGTTACTTTTTACCACTCACTTGGTTATAATGTGATTCTACTTTTCACATTGCATTTCTTGACCGTGATTATGTCACATCATGTTTAATTTACATCAAACTTTTATTTTCGAAAATATTACTTTTCGAATATATTGCCTTGCGCCTATCAGTGTCAGGACTTGTATCTTTCATACCTATTATTTAAATTCCTAACGGAATTTATATTTGTAAATACGTTATTTCTTACTAAAACTGAAGTTTTGGTTTTAGGATCTTCTCTTTAACTTTTGTCACTTACCCATACCGGGATATTGGCAACCTATAATTTATTGTTTTCTATTCTCGTTTCATGCGGGGAATCGTAACAAGTTCCCTCCTCTTACACTTACTGTCCCGTAGGTTCCTTCCACTTAGCCTCATAGGCTATTTCTTTAAATTTTTCACCTCTTTAAGGTGAGACATTAATAACTCGTTTCCTTTCCTTTATGACCCGAGGGTCTTTTTGGTCCCGTAGACCTTAACACTGTGTTTAATCCCGTAGGTTATGATGATCCCGTAGATCATCTTTTATTCTTGTCTATATTCAAATGTATAAATACATATATAGCTTCAAGGCATCTCTTATTATGTTTGGAATCGTTTATTTTCGCTCTTGAACTTCAATTGACCTTGACCGTAGTCTAAGGCTTCATTTGTTTACTTCCGGACTAATCCTCCGTCTTTATCACTTTTGACGTTATTTACGCGTCAGTTTGTCCTAAACTTACCGTTACCCGGTTCATACTTATACTCCTTTACAACCCATTACCCGGGTCCTTCTATCTTATTGTTTTTAGCCTTCCAGTTTCACCGGTTTGCGTTTGCCTATTTTATCAAGCGTTATTCCTTAATTGACTCGTTTGACTCTTTTTGGGTGAATTTTCATCACTCATGAATGTCAAACTTCATTCTTTACTTGACCCGTCCAACTTTGAAATGGTTGAACGTAATTACCAAAATTTATGCCTGCAAAAATTCTTGTCATCTTTTAGTCATGACTCATATTCTGAGTCTTTTGACTTTCTATTTCGCGTTCCTGTTTCTCAGTCTACGCATGCGTTTAAATCCTTACCCACCAACCGGGTGTTTTACCGGAGTCGTTATTATTGCAACCCTTACGATATGCATTATGACTTCGTTTCGCTTTTATATTCCTACCTTGTTCTCAAACTTGGTGTTTTACAAAATTGGCCCGTTAAGAGTCATATTTGCATTCTTCGGGTTCGAGTGTAAGCACACCCCTCCCGATTGCATACCTTAATCGTTTTACATTAATCTTTGTCCCTTCACTCGGGCTCATCATCCTAATGTAATACGCTTCCGTCACCCGGCTGTGCGTTTACATTATTATCAATTATTTTTGCTCATTTGATTCATTTGGGTACTTTTTAAGTTAGTCCCATTCACCCCACCCTTACTACATCGGACATAAATGTGTCCATCATAAGAAGTTCATGGTACCACGTGTTCACTACTTACTTGGCCGGAGTAAGCGATCAACACTTGGTATACATGGCCTTTTATAATTTTCACATTACACCCCATGTAAGTAATGCTTCTATTTGTTTTTTTTTTTTTTTTTTTGGAAACAATATCCCGGATAGGTTTTCTATTCAGGTTTTTCCAAGTTTGCAATCTACATATGCAACTTTCAATCTCTACGTATTTGTTGCATATTACTATTTATGCAATAATTTAAAACGTGCACCTGATAATGCTTGCTCTAATAGGCTCCCCTTGCCATTAACTTATTCGCAATCGTTGCGTGATTTAGGTCCTTGGTGAGTATGCTTTGCTTGTCATACATCGGACCATTTCATCCTCATATCCGTAATTTGTCCAACTCTCGTCATCTTCAGATGCGAGTGTCCTTCAATTAAAACATTCACAAAAGTTAGTGACATCTACTTCAATAATCGCCCGTATTATAATACAAGGCTTTTTCTACTATACGCGTCAACGCGCGTTTTTTGGTCAACTATATCAATCATTTCAGTTGTATTAACGTGTATCACACGATAGCCCTATGTGTTGTTTACATCACTTTAGCATGCTAAACTATTAACATACTTGCACTTACCGGATTTGCGATCAAGCCTCGAACCGAACACCAATCTTTATCAAGAGCGTAAGGTTTAAGTCCAAGCATAGCTTTCCCGCCATACTTGAATCTCTTAAACCAAGGCTCTGATACCAACTTGTATCACCCGTCTAATTATTTAACGTTTTTCGTTTAAGTTACGAAAGTAATTAAGAAATTATATGTAAATACTGCCGAATAATACGGGTGAATTAAAACTTTTACAATTTGAAAGTATTACAACAAAATGTAATTAAGTTCGTCATTTAAAAGTAACAACGAAACGTCATGCGGAAGCTTATTTCTTTGATCGTGTTCGGTCCTTCCTAGTGCTTGATCTTCATCCGAGAACACTTGGTATATATCTGTGATCAAAACCAACCCAAATGTTAGTTTTGATGCTTAAATAATAGATTAAACAAGTTCTAAACGACAAAACATGAAATAAAATAAGATGTGCTAGTTCTGTAGTCTGTCGCGGGCCGCGACAGATTTGGTACTAGCTTACGCGGGCCGCGTCACGCGAAAGCTTATACGCGTTTAAAAACGGTCCGGACGGGTTCGCAATGCATCAACGGGTAAAATAAACAATTTTCGCGAACTGACACATGCTCGCGTAGCGCGACGAACTGGGCCTTCCCCGTCGCGCTACGCTACGACCTGTTTTCGACCGAATGTTGATGCTGGTTGCTGCAAATTCCCAGCACAACCGGATTTTACGGAAACGAGCATAACTTTCTCGTTCTTGATCCATTTTACGCGATTCTTTTTCCTACGCGACCGTAATTTAATTCTCCATTTAATGGAGTTAAAATCCGACATCCGGATTAACAAAATTCCAGACTTTTAAGTCTTCGGCTTATTATCCTTTTTACCAAACATTGACCCGTTCATGATTTTATCACACCAACTTGTTTATTTGATCTTTAAACTCATGGAGTTCTTTATATCAATATCTCCTATCATATTACTCTCAAATCACGGGTTTCTTACATAATAAAATCCCGTTTACGCTTAATTGCTTATTTTGACCCATTAAGAGTATTTAAGCACTTTTAGGCTCAAAATCGCTTTTATTCTATTCTAGCATTGTAACCTATATTTCTTATATAGTATTCTTCCATCACAACTAATTGTGTGTTGGATTACAATGTGTATATCTATATGTTCCGAGTTTTGCCCTTCGGATTGTTATTTTACGACAAGACTTAAATAGAGCTATTTGACTAACATATTACATCTTTCAACTTATATACTTATTCTAAGTATCTATCTAATCATGAAATTCATTTCCAAGCAACCCTTAAGGGTTGCTTGTTCAATTTAGCCTACAAGGGCGTTTTGGTCGATTTTGGTCCTTCTTTTACGACGAAGGACTCTCACCAATTATTCGACCAAAATAACACTTTTAGCTACAACATAATTATGCGTACCTGGCTCGGATCAAAATATTGACCCGTTTTAATACCTTTCGCTATTAATATCTAGATAATAGCAATGCTAACCATGTGTTAATTCCTGTGATCATAAACTCAACAAGCAATCATCAAATATTATTGACAAATGGTGCTAACAACACCATTTGACCCGTTTAGTCGAAATGACCAATTGTCATTATAAGATGGCACTTAATTACCATTTCACCCCTTAAACCTATCCCGGTTTACTTTTTGAAATCATCCAACTTGAAAGTCGTTTCCTATTTTATTTGACCCATTATGACTTATGCCAAATGGTGTCGTTTTAAATCCCTTTATCTATTCGTTAACCCATGTCCGGATTACCATTTCACCATTTTTACCCCTTTCTACCATAATTTATGGTTTATGCCATTTTCGCTTGTTCCGACTAGCATTATATTGCGCCGGAACATCATGTTTCATTTACTTAATATAAATCGTATTCCATGCTCACAAATAAGCATTTTGTAATAAAAGTAAAAGGGCGTAAGCTTAACTTACCTCACATCCAAACTACGCTTTTCCTTTCATTTGTGATTCGTTTGACCCGCTCCCTCATCAAGCTTCCACCTAGCTTGTTACGCGTCAAACTATCATGATCATTTTCAAGGTGGTTAGATTAGTCATTCAAGATCATGACCTTCATACATTATGAATCTTTTACCACTATTCTTAATGAACCTTATCATAGGTCGGTTTGACTTTTAAAAAGTCAAACCACCAATTTACAAATATGAACGCACTAACAAGTTCACATGACTCGATTTAGGCATATTATCAACCACTTAGTGAGCGTCATCCTTTGAGATGCTACTTCTACTAACATGCTATCTAATTCATACCTCAAGTAACCATAAATCAACTTGTAATTTTAGTCATTGTATGCATATATACACTTTGACCAACATAACCATGGGTTTAACTCTTGTGTCAAAACCCACTTCTAATCACTTATGAACTCTTAACAAAATCTCTAATTTGTTCAAGTAGTTCATTCATATGAATTAATATGATGTTTATACACATCAATTTCATCAAATCAACAAAACCCACTTAGCTCATACTTGGCTATTAGATAAATCACTTGTTTATGGCACAATTCTACAAGTTTGCATCTAGGGTTTGTTCCTAGACTTGTACCCACACTAATATCACTATAACATTGAACATTCATGCAAGAATTTCGTTCATGCATGTTCATCACAAATTCGAAATATCAATAAACATCGAAATTCAACATACCTTGTGATCCCCTAAGCTTGGTGATCATGATTTTATTAAAAGCCCCAAATTCTTGGCTTGATTTCTCTTGATTTTGGCAATTTTGTGAGTTAGGGTTCTTGGAAGGGAACCCCCCTTTTTCTCCTGTATACATCGACCAAAACACACACATATGTGTGTGTTTTGGTGTTTTTAAGTTTTAATTATAAACTTGTTTTCCAATTGTCCACTTTTAGTCCCTCAAGGTTTTATTTCGATCTATTTAAGTTATAATCCATTATTTATAACTTATTCACATATTATTAACTAGGTTAATTATTCCTAGTTAATTTAATGGATTCGGGAGTTATAACCCGTTGTATTTCAACTCCCGTTAACTCGGGCTCTTATAAACTCAAACTCTTAAACCTTTGATTTGCTTGTATTTTATTATTAGGATTTCTTATTTAAATACAATTATGTACCTGGTTATTTTATTTATTTATTTTTTTTACTACTAACGGTACTTTTCTCGTCTTTTAGTATTAACGGAGTTTGATTACCAAACCCGTTTTCGGGGTGTTACATGAACTAAGACAGACGCCCTGGCCGAAGCAAGAATGCCCGAAATCCAGCCACGCCACTTCTCTCCAAAACCCGTTTGTTGCAAAATGTTCAAAACAAAACCCCAGTTCACGTTGTCGTATGCTTTCTCGAAGTCGATTTTAAAAAAGAAAAGGCGCTTATTAGTCTTCTTAGCCCACGAGTGAAGCTCATTAATAATCAGGGGCCCATCTAAAATAAATCTTCCTCCGATAAAAGCCGATTGAGAATTAGAGATAACCTCATTAAGAATCGGTTTCATCCTATTAGTGAGCACTTTGGAAACAACTTTGTTGATAACTCCAACCAAGCTGATGGGGCGATAATCGCTTAACCCCAACGGGTCTCTGGTCTTTGGAATAAGAGCGATAAAAGCCGATCCACAACCCGTACTCAACTTCCCAGAATAAAAAAAATCATCCAAAATATCATAGAAATCAGACTCAAAGAGGTCCCAAAAATGAGTGAAGAATCTAAAATTAAATCCGTCAGGACCGGGAGCCCGATCCTTACCACAATCGAACACCGCAGCTTTGATCTCCTCCTTCGAAAAACGCCTTTCAAGGCCGTTGGCTGTAGAAGAAGAGATTTGATTAATGTGAGAATAAACCGGAACGGGCCGACATTTCCTTTCCTCAACGAACTTGTCTCTGAAGAAACGAAGCACTTCCTTTTTCACAATGGACAGTTTGGAAGATCAAACCCCATTCACTACAAGGCCATGAATAGAATTGTTTGCTTTCCTGTTATTAATCATAGCATTAAAGAATTTCGAATTCTCATTTCCTTCCTTTGCCCATCGAATGCGGGATCTTTGTCTGAGATCCATAATCTTAGACTCTTCGGCTTCACGAATAATTTTTTTGTTTTCATAAAAAATCCACTCCTCCTCTTCGGATAATTCTCTAGATTCAAGAATGGTTTCAATGGCTTCATATTCACTTTTAGCGGCCTCCACATCTTCTCCTTCCTTGCGAATCATATCGTCTTTCCAAACTCTAATGCGATCCCTTATGAACCTCAACTTACTTAAGAAATGAGTCTGGAAAAGTATCAGCAGAAACAAACTCGTGATAAGCTTTAGTCACCGTCTCGTCAAAACCCGACTTACCCAACCAAGAATTAAAAAACCGGAAGGGTCGAGGACCGAAGTTTTTTGGAATACATGAGAGGATAATGGGGTTATGATCTGACCACCGTCTAGGAAGAACCGACAACAGGCCGCTGGCCAAGAGTTGAAAAAATCAGCGTTGGCGAGGAAGCGGTCAAGTTTACTCAATTTACATCCATTATCAGAGCAAAAAGTGAACCGCCTATCACTCATGTTATATCAATCAACCCCGACTGAAAGATAAACTCATTGAAATTATTATCGCAATTCCGTTTAAAGGAGCAGTTCCTCTTCTCTTCTATGAATCGAACGGCGTTAAAATCACCCGCAATAACCCAAAAACCATCATTAGTCTTAATAGTATTTCTCAGCTCATCCCACAAACATTTTTTAGCCAATACCCCCTGGGGGCGTACACATTGAGGATATTAACAGGAGAATTGCAACCTGATAAAGTCCCTTTAACATGTAAGAAATGTCTACTTTTAGAACCACCAGCCTACCGAAACAAACTATCATCCCAGATGCAAATCAAACCTCCCGACAGTCCGACTGAATCAACGAAATCCCACCCAAAGCTGTTCTTACCCCATAAGGAAGCGATATCGGAACGAGACACATTGGAGATTTTAGACTCTTGCAGCGAAAGGAAGGAAATATTATGCTCCGAAATCAAACCCCTCACCCAACCGGATTTAAACGAACCCCCAATTCCCCTAATATTCAACGAGAGCAAATTCATTTTTGAACCACATTAATACCTGAAGAAATAGATCTCCTGATAAGATCCTGGTGACCGGAGAGATCGATGTCGATTTTAGAACCAACCTCAGCAGTGACCGAAATTTCCTTATCCACTTCCGAAAAGTCGGTAGTTCCAGCTCCAACGGTGCCATTGCCACCATTCTCCCCGAGCTCGAAACCATCGTCACCCACCTGATTGATGTTCGGCTCGACACGATTACCCGACTCCGAAGGAATCACATTATTTAAATCGAAATGAAATTGCTCAAATCCTTTGGCAGAGTCCTTACCTCCAGATCCCCTTGAAATAGTTTGATCGGCTGGACCTCTATCCCCTTCCAAAAAAGACCTAGAGCGCTTCTTAGGTCTTGAGTCCACTGAGGAACCTTTGACTCCATCGTCCCTGTTAACAGACCTGGTGGGGAATTTTTTAGAGAAAGACTTTTTAAGAGGGTTGGGCTTTTCGGAATTGGGCTTCCCAATCAGAAACTTTATTGGGTCACTATTATTCAACTCCCCCTCATGTAAAAAATAGGAATTAACTAGGTTATTCGAAAAAGAGACTTTATTGGGTCACTATTATTCAACTCCCCCTCATGTAAAAAATAGGAATTAACTAGGTTATTCGAAAAAGAGAAAGGGCCCATCCTATCCAGAACCTTCTCACTTGTCTCCTTGGGAATAAAATCGCCGCCAATATTCTCACTCTGCATGGGAACTTGAACATCATTAGGGGATCCAACATTAGTCCAATTATTTTCACCTTCCTCCTTGGAATCCGCCATGGACTCTTCGGGTTCCTTGACACTAGAATCCACGTTCACCGGAATATCCGACGGACCTCCCAGCTCCGATGAGGCCGCCACCGAGTCAACATCCTCCTCGAGAAAATCCGGAGTCCAATGGTCATTTTCTTCAATCACCCATATCTTATATCTTGTATCGTTTGTTTTGCCAACTCAAATTAATAATACCATTAATCTTGTTGCCCGAGTCAATGAGAATCCCAAGCCGATCAAACGAGAGGTCCCCGTCCGTTTCAGAAAACTGAGATGAGTGAATGACCTTACCGTACTTACTGCCGATCATATCAAAGACCATTTTAGAAACAAGATGAGGAGGAACGCCGAGAATATTTACCCACGCAAGACGTTCGTAAGGGAGCGCCTGACCAAGCCAAGGAGAAAGCGAAAAGAACCAACGACTCCAAATATCTTTCTCACGAAGAAAGCTCTCAGATAAGTCCTCATTCTCAAAAGAAATCAGGACTGAGAGACCGCCAAGATATTGAATCGAGACCCCCACAAACCCCGCTAACAGAAGAGATAACTTTAAAGTTCTGAGCTCATAGAAACCAAGCATTCTACCAACAACGGCTCTCCCGAAAAAGCTAGATAGGGAGAAGGTAGCTGGGTCAATCTTCAGCACATCGTCATCAACTTCCACGTGAGTCCTATTCGTGAGAATATCCAGGAAAGAGGCTCCGTTTCTAATGGTGTTCCGACCCCCGAGCTTCGAAGTCCCCTCCTGAACACTCACTTTCCCCAAGCCCTTCGGCTTACCACCTCCAATGCCATGATTCGACTTCACAACACCATTTTCTTTTGCAAATAAAGCAACATTCACCAGCAGCTTATTCCCTTCTAACTTAACATTAGCCATATTACGTTTCAACTCCTCATGATCCCTAACCCCTTTGAAGCTAACGAATCCAAAGATTCTACCATCCTTATCTTTCTTCTTGGCGATAAACGCACCCGCAATCTCCCCGAAACCTTTGAAGGCGTTAGCCAGATCCCATGGCCGGCAACCATTCGGGATGTTTTTAATGAAAAACTTGGTAACGTCCGACGGGACACCGGTTCCTGCTCCACCGCCTCTTCTCTTTCTTTTCTGCGTCTCCCACAGTTCTTCATCGACATCCATAATACGCGTGTCGGTAACAATAGCAGCGACGGAGGGGGTTTTCAACATCTGTATGGAAGGAACAAATCAACCATTACACAACTAAGTTATATGCAAATTTCATCCACAACAATTTGCTGAATTATAATTTATAAGCAATCGATCATGGTTTCATTCTATCTTCTGATTATGCTCTCTTGCTCGTATTTTTTTCGATTCTTGTACAGCTTCAAGATCAGTAGTGTTATAAAGGACATTAATATTTTAACAATTAAAATTTAAAACACAAGAAATTAATAATGAAATTTGATGAAGAAAATAAAAATCATGTGTTCCAAAAACTTCCTTTGAAACATTTAATATAGATTTTCAAACCAGTTATCATGAAACGTGTTGTATATGGGGCATGTTTGGCTAAGCTTATTTTACTTAAAAAAGACTTCTTGTAAAAACGACTTATTGACTTATGATTTTTTGTAAAAGAGTTTTTAAAAAAGTGTTTGGATTAGCTTATTAGGTGGGAAAAACCAATAAGTCAATAAGTTGTTTTTTAAAAAGTGTTTGGCTTAGATTATTGATGTAAAATGACTAAAAGGTGCACTCTTTCATAAGTCAACAAATATAAGGAGTGTGAAATCAGGGGTAATCTGGTAATTTAGTCTTTGAAAAGTTATAAGCTGATCAAAAAGTCACAAGCCCTAACTTCTCAAAAATGACTTTTTGATAACTTTTTCTCCTTTTCAAAAAGTCATTTTGAAAAGGACTTTTTGGTTTGTCAAACACTAAAATTCCTTTTTAGTTTTTTGATTAAGTCAATAAGTCATAAATTGGGTTGGAAAAGCTTAGCCAAACATGTCCATGATACATGTATGCAACCACAACAGCAAAGGAGAGGTGGCAACGCAGAATGGTGGCGACGATTGCCGCATGTGCGGAGAAAGACGATTCAGTTGCCATCAAAGAGAATAGTAAGTCGATCAAAACTAGAAAAAATAGGGTATATACAAATCATATAATAGACAATAGAATGGTCAATTCAGTAATTACCATTGAGTGTATATATGATATTTTTAGTTTTCATCGGGTACATATGATATTTACATTGTTTGTAAGGGTATATGAAATTAATTCAAAAGACAAGCGAATACATAAACCATACCTAGGTTGCTACAACTGGTAGTTGTGCAGAAAAGTTTTGAGTTTTTTTTTTTTTCTTTTTTGTTAGAAAACTGTAGAAAAATTGTAACAAAAATTGAGTTGTGAGAAATTTGTAAGAAACTTTTGTAAGAAAATATGTAGTTTTTTAATAGTGTAGAGCCGCAATACATATACCCATAATAATATATGACAAACTAACATATTTCTTATATGAAAGAGTTTATTTGTTGAATGATTTCCATTTCATTATTCATTCCAATAAATATACAATACAAAGCGTCACCTATATAAAAGGAATGTAACTATAAACATGTATTCACTAAATATACATAACCAATATACTAGGCGGAATGCTAAGACCGGAGCAAAAATAATCAAATAAAACATTAGGAAATAAATAAGTCATTTCTAATACACACGTTAGAAACTAAACAATTAAAAAATTGCTTCCAAACTAATGCTTTTGATGAACGTTTTTAACACACATGTTAGAAGACAAATGATTACAAAAATCATTATAAGACTTATTTGTTCATATCAATCAATCCATGGGTGGATGAAGAGTCTACTTTAAATAGAGACTTAATTAGAGACATAAAACTCTAATCAAGTAACATAAAACTCTTATTTAAAGACATAAAAAATTCTACTTAACATAATTTAACGTTTACAAAAAAAACGTATGGTTTACACCAATTATTCCAGTCTAACACACATGTTAGAGAATTTAACGTTTACAAAAAACGTATGGTTTACACTAATAAACCCGATTTAACACAAAAGTTAGAAAAATTAACGATTCCCAAAATCGTTTCAAAACCAAACGTTTGAACCAAAACTATTCGGTTTGTACCACTGTATAGAATTTAAGATTGTATCTCAATCTCAAGAAATACAAACACAACAACTTGTACTACACACATATTTCCCAAAAAAAATATTTATAAGATCTTAATCTCTAATAAAAACTAATAAATCGACATAAAACTCCACTTAAGAGTTTATCACCCATATGAAGAGTCTAGTAAATAATTATAATTTTACTAAATTAATATCCATTCACACCATCTAAATTTCCAACAATCCCCCACATGAATGGAGATCGTTCTAAACACATAAAATTTCCAATGGAACCTCGACAGTTGAGTTTTGCATACGATAGGTAGGTGTTACCCTTTGAACCTTCGCTCATGAAATGCACTTAGCCCACTAGCTTTGAGTAGATCTCGATATCTTTGAACTCGTCTGCCGTTTGTGTAGACGACAATACACTTCACAAAAGACTCTCCCTAGCGGGGTCATCTCCTTATAGTCGTGTCCAGTAATGGTCGTGGAACACTTTCCTGGTTCTGCGAGAGCTCTAGGAATTGTGCCCTCAATTCCATTCGAAACGACCACACTTCTCTCTAACATAGGTGATTCTCCTTAGATCATTAAAAGCATTGTGGTTATCCTGATTTATCCAAATCATTTACCACATATTATGCTTAGCCTCACTTTTTGTCACTGAATATCATAGGAATGGACTAGGACGTATTTAAACACCCTTTTATACTTTGGGGGTATGTATAACCATATATACATTGTAGGTCCGTTTTTCTCAGAGGATCTATTACGAAACCTAATCCTGTTTATCACGAACACGGTCACGAGTGCGGAATCCACGTGACGATGCAAACAAAACAAAGCAATGCAAGCAACACAAAAGATAACCAAAGATTCACTGTAGATTAAAAGGACGAGAACAACATCAAACATATACACAAAATGCTTGAACGATAAACTCTCAGTAGTCTCTCAGTGCTCTCATACCTTAACTGTTAAACACACCAAGCTATATAAATTGTTCTCAGACGAACCTTGATTGATGAAGGTTAATGTGTGACGAAGATAGAACCTTCGTCACACACAAACAATGACGAAGATCAAAGGTTCGCCAAGCATGGGTTCGACGAAGATATACTCTTCGTCAAACACTAAACAAGGACAGCAGCTATGACTAAGTTAACAGAAGACATAAGAAACAACTAACTATAGTTAAACACTATGCACACAAGCATGTGTTTAACATACCTTACAAATACAGAGACAAAACGTCATACCAAGTAGGATAGAAGGATATCCGACTAGGTAGACTTGACGGAACTTACAGACTCGATAACAAAAAGACTAAATAACATACAACGTAAACAAGACAAAGTTACAGACACAACAAACTCCCCCTTGTCTGTTACTTGGTCTTCGATCTTTGAGTCTTTAGTCTTCAGTCTTCAGTGTTGTGCCGACCAGGTGCTTCCGGAGTGTATCCCTCGATAAAAACAGAAACAAGCGACGCGTTGAAATTGTAACGCTTGAGGTGCGTCCTTGTCTTCATAAAAGATATCATGTCGAAATAACTTGGAATATTATCAATAGCAGCATCATCGATTGCTTTCATTTCATTCAACGCTAGCAACTACTCATTCGAAAGTTCAGCAACCAACTCTCCTTCTTCCAGAACTTCTCCAGTTACAGGATGTATAACCTGTAAAGCAAGGTCAGCAGAGCTAAGAACAGAGGATGTACCAGCCGAGGAGCTTTCAACGTAAGATCTGCTCTCTAGCTGTTGTATTTCTTCTACAGCTCCTCCTGAGGTTCCTTCAGTAGATTCAATTTGTGGAGGCTCGAAAGGAACAATCTGTGTAGATGCAGTGGCTGGCGGTTGCTCAGATGTTGCAGAAGGGTCTGGGTTACCCGGATCTTCAGAATCATGATCACGTTTCTTCAAGAGTTCCTGTTGTTTGCATCAGTTATCTTGGTATTAGGAATGTTATACCATTCTTTCATATCATCATGCTTTTCTTTAAGAGTTTCGGCCAACCTTTGAACAACAGAGCTTCTTTCTTTCAAACGATTGTTATCAGCAGTTCGCATCTGCTGTAATTGGCGTTCCCTTTCTTCATCTGCAGCCTTCAAGCGTTTATTCTCAGTTTTAAGTTGATCAATTTCTGCTTGTTGGCGTGTAATCTCAGCTTGTTGACGCTGAACAGTGGACTTTACCGTATTTATCTCCAATTGTTGCTTGATAACGTCGCTCTTTGTAATGTTCATAAACACAGATTGCCTATCGATCTAACCTGCAGCAGCTTATAATTGAGAGAATAAGAAATCTACCTTTTCATCTGGCTGCATTTCAGAAAATCTTTTGTGTCTGCATTCTGAGGTATGCTGAGATGTAGTTGCTCGAATGGTGGATGCCATTTTATGCGCAGGTTCGGCTTGTGGAGTGACACTTGGCGTTTCAGTAGTTGAAGAAACCATAGGAGGTGGTTCAGTTGATCGCGGAGGAGAAGATATCATAGCGGTAGCTTCTTCTGTCGTGAGACCAAGATTTGGATCCATTTCTACTTCGTGAGCAGTTTCTTATTGTGACACAATCGGTTGTACAGATGAAGTACCAATATACTTCCTGCTCTTTCTCTTCCTTCGAGCAACAGTTTCCTTTCTCAGTATCAGATGGAACATAATCAGCATCCTTATCCTGTCTAATCTTTCTCACCTTCCTTTCACCACGATCGTTAATATAGAACTCATATCCTGGCTATGGCTGATTATCATCAGACTCAGAATCATCTGCATCACCTCCAGCTGAACTAGCACCAGTTGTACCGGCAACGGATGCACTAATAGTACCAGGTGCACTAGCTGCTGTAGCACCAGCATCTCCACCATCATCACCTTCATCATCACCGTCACTATCGCTTTCAGAAAGATCCAGCTTCTTGTGTCTAAACTTATCTTCCATCATTTTCTTTAACTCTGGCTCTTCGTCGTCTAATTGGCTGTTGTCGTGACGCCATTTATCGTTTGCAGGAGCGACGTACTTTATGTTGTATAAGGCTCCAAACATCTTCCTTGGAGGATCAGATTCTGTGTATCTCTTTGCAGAAAACCCCTTGAATATTCATAACGATTTTTCGAACATAGCATCAATTTTGAGAATATGCCTTCGGAAGCCCTGGATGTTGAACATTCATAATCATCTGCATGAATCTGGGATACATCCAGAATTTGTTGCCGGAGGTACGAGAACCTATTCTTCTTAAGTTTTCTTTCATGTTTGCGAAGATGAACTTTGAAATGCTGAACGGGATGTTTAAAACTAAGGCGACCATTAAACCAACAAGATCACTCCCAGCCATATCATATCCAGCACGGCTTTTGCTCAAACATTGAACAAGTACGTGAAGTAAGAATTTGTAACGCAGGGGCAAATAAGCTTTGTTGATCTGATTGGCGAAGATATCACCAGTGCACTTCATTCTAAGTAGACAGCCACGCGTGTACATGATCGGAATAGCATCTGGAGCGCTTGCATCATCTTGAAGTTCCAAAACAGAGTTTAAAATCTCTAGAGACACATCTACGTTCAATTGATTAACCTGCCCTCGAATAAGCTCCTTTCTGTCAACTTCTATGATATTAGCAGTTTCCCAGAAGCCCTTAATCAATGACTTGTACACCGGTGTTGAGAATGTAACGGCTTAGTTTATCCTTGATTCTCGTAGCCATTGAGTAATTTCCTTGTAATCATCAAGCTTTCCTTCAGGATCTAAGAACGCTACTATATTGTGTCGAGGTTCGGACATGATTTCTTCTTCCTTTTTGTTAGTTTTCTTGGTGGCCGGCTTGCGTTTTTGTTCTTTCGGAGCCATTCTGCATACGAGAAATAACCGCAATAAGACAAAAATACATAACACTTATAGAATGCATACATGTATACACTTTTAATGTACATTGTGAACATTAATCATGTATAGACATACATACTGTATAAAGTGTTAAACATGGACACATATGAAAATTTTCTAAGTGTTGAACAGACGAAGATTGGTCCCTTTGACGAAGATTGATTCCTTAATGACGAAGATTTATTGGTCAGCAAAAGTCAATTATGGTCAATTGTTATGACGAAGGTTGAAACTTCGTCATTTTTAAAGTCCGTCATTTTAGGGTTCGTCAATTTAGGGTTCGCCATTCCAAAATTCAATTTGGGGGTTCCGTCATACGGGATCCTTCGCCGAAACAGGTTGAATTCCAGTTGATTCAACATCAATCAACATCCAAATAGCCAATATAAGGACCCCAGAACCCAGATTTTTAACCAAGTATTATGCAATCAACATCAATGTCCAATATCCCCAAAATACAAGCAAAACAACAATAATCCCAAACACCCCCGTCTTAGTCCATTTAAACATTTCAAAGAAAATCACAGGGGTAGGTCCGTTTTTGGACCTATTGTAGGTCCGTTTTTGGATCGCCGGACAACTACGAGATCTTGTTTCGAATACCGTAACGAGTGCGGAATCCACGTTACGATACAAACCGAGCGAGAGATAAACACAACACAAAGATTCAACGTTTAACGTTTGTATATTGATATCGACAGAGTTTAGTTACAGAATGGTACAATACGAAATACAACTAAAATCTCTGTTTTCTCTCTCTATCTCCTCTGTGTTCTCTATGTAATTTTCCTTCTGTCTTCTGCTTGTATAGTGCCCATCGACGAAGTATGTCGATGAACCATCAACAACGACGAACCTTTAATCTTCGTCGCCTGTAGTCTTTGCCATGTTGAGTCCTCGTCACAAGCAATCCTTCGTCCAATGAAGTCTTCGTCATTCAATAAAGGGTTGGGATCTTCGTCATGCATACTAGACATTGTCTTCGTCAATACATATCTGCATGAATCTTCGTCATGTGCAAATATATGTTATCACATGAAAACATAATATAAATTCAACAAATTTACGTTCATGCATATATAATCTACACACATGACATCATCATGGTGATGTCATGGTGATGTGTCGGCGGGAAACGGTTCGCGGCTCTCCGTGCTTCGCGTGTCGAACTCTGGGGCGCACGACGGAGGAATGTCGTGACATCGGACTTGAGCCGAACCTAACCGAGTCGAATTGAACCGAGTCGAACCGAATCGAGTCGCGTCCACATAAAGTGTACCAACATGTATGCACCTTAGATGTTTGGGTCAACGAATGTTTGAAGGTGGACCTATCCGACTGTTTGGAATATGCACCTTGGTTACTTCGTACTTGTAATGATTTTTGTTTTTACTGTTTGTAAATGTTTGACAGTTATCCTAACTTGTGAATGGTTTAAGAAACCTCCGGATATTTTAGTCCGGTTATTTTTGATGCAATCATTTGTTTACATAAGTCATGCGTCCATGCTTTATTTATGATTGTATTAGAACGTTCGTGTTTGTTATGCGGATCCGTCTTGTTATTATACTCAGGATAATTTTTGCTGAAAGTAAAAGATGGACATTTGGCAGTCCGTCCTTACTTTTTAGGGTTTACATCCCTTAATTGGTCGATTGTAATATATATGCTGCAGCTTTTTATAAAATAGAAAGTTCGTGCATTCTATTCATATTAAGATATTCCAGGGTATATCCCTCCCGGATATTACAAACTCTAGGTAAAAACACAAAAAGGTGCGGGCATTACCCTCCGCATTACATTGGAAATAAAAACTGAAACTTTTAATCTAAGTTCTTCTAGGATCAAGTAAGTACTTTAGAGGAAGCATCTTTTGAGATGCGTCCCATTCCAGGTACGAGGGACGGGGTTTCCATCCATTTTGGCGAGCGTATAAGCTCCATTCTTTCTTTCTGGATGTTTTGACCACGTAGGGTCCTTCCCATTTTTGGGCCATCTACCTCGTTCCTTCGGCCAAGCTGACATCGTTCCTCCGCATAACGTAATCTCCTTCCTTGAATCGGACCTCCTTGACCTTAGAGTTGTAGTGTTTCTCCAACTCTTTTTTGTATTTGGCCTCTCTGATGGCCACGAGTTCTCTTCGTTCCTCGACTAGGTCAAGGTTCAAACAGAGCTGATGCTCATTTTCTTCTTGGCTTTGTATCATGCGGTGAGTGGGAATGCAAACTTCAGCTGGGATGATTGCCTCTGAGCCGTAGGTCAAGCTAAAGGGTGTTTCCCTTTTGCTTGTTTTCGGCATCGTGAGGTGTGCCCAGAGGATGTGCGGAAGTTCGTCTGCCCAGGAGACCCCTTCCTTGCCCACCCGTTTTTTGATGCCTTCCACGATGCTTGGGTTGGCTCTTTCGACCTGTCCGTTGGCCTGGGGATGGGAGACCGAAGCGAAGCTTTGTTTGATATGCATTTTTTCACACCAAGTCTTGAATGGTTTTTCAGAAAATTGTTTTCCATTATCACTCACAATGCAAAGTGGCATCCCATATCGGCATACAATGTTCTCCCATACGAACCGAAGTATCTGATCACCGGTGATGGTTCGGAGGGGTTTAGCTTCGATCCACTTTGTGAAGTAATCAATCGCGACGAGCAAGAACCTTACACCTCCGGTGGAGACGGGGAAAGGACCAACTATGTCAATTCCCCATTTTTGAAAGGGCTAGGCCGATGTCACAGGTACGAGGCTGTTTTTTGCACGGTGGCTGACCGGAGCATGAGCTGACAATCTTCACATGCTTGTAGCTCATTAACGGCGCTTTGATGCATTCCCGGCCAGAAGTACCCGACGTTCATGGCTTTGGCGATGACCATCCTCGGCCCGGAGTGTATTCCGCAGATTCCCCAATGAATTTCTCTGATTACATAACTGGCTTATTCCGGTGTTAAGCATATCAGGAGTGGACCCAAGAATGTCTTTCGGTAAAGCTTTCCATCATGGACTTGGTACTGGAGTGCTTTGACCTTCATCTTTCGTGCCTAAGCCTTATCTTCCGGAAGTTTACCGTTTTCCAAATAGTCCAAAATTGGTGTCATCCACGACTTTTCTTGCACGGTGATCGACATTATGGCTTCTCCCTGACTGATGGCCGGAGCTTGCAAAGTTTCAACCAAAACCTCCTTGAACAAATGACAGAACGTGACTGAAGCCAACTTGCTCAAGGCATCAGCTTTTTTGTTCTTGCTCCTCGGAATATGAACAATTTTGCATGAATCGAATGTGGCCATCAGACTGTTTACCAAGTTCAGGTACCGCATCATGTTTTCTTCTCGTGCTTCATATTCTCCGTTGACTTGATTTGCGAACAACAACGAATCGACATGAGCTAGGACGGAGCTTGCCCCTGCCTTTATGGCGGTTTGGAGATCGGCTAGGAGTGCCTCGTATTCCGCTTCGTTGTTAGATGTTTTGAATTCAAAACGTAGGGCGTAGGTGTACTCTATCCCTTTTGTATCTATCAGAATTAAACCAGCTCCGACTCCTTCCTTACTGGAGGCTCCGTCCGTATACAAGTTCCAGACCTTTGGGAGGACAGGTTTTTCTTTAGTGTTTTCTCCGGTGGGGACCTCTGTAAGGAAATCTGCAACTGCTTGGCCTTTCACCGGACCTCTTCTTCGGTAAGTGATGTCGAAAGCACTAAGTTCTATAGCCCACTTTGTAATACGTCCTGAGACCTCAGGTTTTCTCAGGATTTGTTGAATCTGGAGGTTAGTTTGCACTTCTATATTGAAGGCTTGGAAGTACCTTCGGGGACGCCTTGATGCATGCACCATTGCGAGTGCCAATTTCTTGATCATCGGATATCTGGTTTCATAATCTTTTAAGACGCGGCTGACGTAGTATACCGAAATTTGAGCTTGATTTCGGTGTACCACGAGCACCGTGCTGATGGCAAAATGGGAGGCGGACAAATATAGGATGACCGTTTTGCCTGTTACCGGTGCGGTTAAGGTAGGTAGGGATCCCAAGCAGATTTTTAGCTCCTGAAAAGCGGAATCTGCTTCCGATTTCCATTCAATCCGACCCTTACCGGTGCTCTTTTTTAAGACGTGTATGAAAGGAATGGTGTGGTCGGCCGCTTTGGAGATAAAACAGTGCAGTGCCACTAGCTTGCCATTCAAGGATTGAATTTATTTTACCGTTTTCGGAGGCTGCATGGAAACCACGGCTTGGAATTTATCCGAATGAGCTTAAATTCCATACTAGGTTATCCACACCCCTAAGAATTTTCCCTCTTCTAGGCCGAACGAACACTTCTTTGGATTTAGCTTGAGGTTGATACTCCGAAGTCTGGTGAAGGTTTCGAGTATGTCATCTATCATGTTGTCTTCGGCTTCGCTCTTGATGACCAGATCATCTACGTATATTTCCATATTCCTTCTGATTTGACCCTTGAAAGCCTTATCCATCAACCTATAGTAAGTAGCTCCGGCATTTTTCAACCCAAACGGCATTTTGGTGTAACAAAAAAGACCCTCATTTGTTACGAATGCTGTCTTGTCTTCATCCTCCAGGGCCATCTGTATTTGGTGGTATCCTTTGTATGCGTCCAAGAAACACTTGAGGCGGAAGCTTGCGAGAGAATCGATTTTTAAGTCTATCTCCGGAAAGGGGTAACAATCTTTCGGACACGCAGTATTGAGATCGGAGAAATCAACGCACATTCTCCATGTGTTGTCTTTTTGGTGACCATTACTGGACTGGAGACCCAAGTTTGATATCGCACTTCCCTGATGATTCTGACGCTTAACAGTTTACGTACGTCTTCGGCGATAGCTCTGTGCCGGGCCAGAGCCATATTACTCTTTCTTTGGGCTACAGGTTTAACTGCGTGCGATACTTTCAACTTGTGCTCGGCTAAGACTCGAGGAACTCCAACCATGTCGGAGGTTTGCCAAGCAAATACATCTAGGGAGCTGGATAATAATTTCCACAATCGCCTTTTAGTCTGTTCCGGGAGTTGTGCACCGATGACGATCTTTTGCATCGGAAAGTCCGGATGGATAGCCCATTCCTCGGTAAGCAGAGCCGGAGGTTGCGCATTATTTCCCTCACTTTGTCGTATTTCGGCGACGCACATGGTTGATTTGGAATGCAAGGTTGCGATACCGGCTTCAGTGGGAAAGTTCAATGATCAGTGAATAGTAATACCGAACGCACACATTCCTGGTCTCCCCAGTATGACATTGTGCACGGACCTTGCACCGACCACCAAGTAGGTTAGATTTACAGTTCTGGCCAGACTTCCGGTACCCAATGTCGTTGGTAACATGATCTGCCCGATTGGTTGAACCACTTCTTCGGAGAAACTCACCAACGGCATAGATACTTGAATTAATCTTGCTTTGGTTTGTGGAGCTAGTTGCTGAAAGCATTGTTGATACATGGTCTCAGAGGCACTTCCATTATCGACATAAATTCGCTGGACCTTGTGTCCTGCGATAACTGCAGACACAATGATAGGTCCGTCCTTCACTTCTCCCGAAGTTATTGGTGGAAAGACGATCGGCTGATGCATCCATGCGGCCAAATGATGATTGGTTCGTTTGACGCCTTGGTTATTCATCTTTTTTTATCATGCAGATTCCAGACTGGTTGTTCGGATTATCTATCGGGGCAGTAGCAGACTTGCCTTCTTTCACTAAATGTGAAAGTTTTCCGGAGCGGACTTCTTTCTCGATCGCCTGCTTTAAAGAGCAGCAGTCATCGGTGTTATGGCCTAGTGCCCGGTGATAATCACAGTACTTTTTGAAATTCTTATCTCCTGCATTCCGGAGCTTCGGAGGTGTGGGGAAACTTGCCCCTTCGGCGCGGAGGATTTCACTAGGAGTTTTGGAGAGATCCGACACATTTTAGAACCTTGAACCAGAACTCCTTCCGCATTGAGATCAATCGTTTCTGCTGTAGGGGTGCGTTTGTCCCCTATTTCCGGATGGAGCTTTGTCAAACACGGATCCTCCATTCTTCTTCCAAGAGGACATTTTTTGTTCTGTCTCAATTGCAGCATTGCAAGCATTTTTTCCCCGAGTGAACGCCTGGGCACGTTCTATCAACACTTCAATTGTTTTCGAGAGGTTTTCGTGTAGCTTTTCGACCAACTGATTGTTCTGGACCCCATTGCAAAAGCCAGAGATCCTCAGTTGATCATCCACCTCGCTGATCTGCATACTTTCCTGATTGAATCGGTATATGAAACTATACAGAGACTCACCATTTTTCCTCCGGATGTTATGCACTTCGGAGATTTCTTTGGAATAGTGCCTTTGTTGGCTGAAATTCTGAAGAAATAACCTCCGGAATCCCTCGAAATCATTGATTTCTCCTTCATTCAACGCATTAAACCACACACGTGCGGCTCCCGTTAACGTTTGTGCAAACATAAAACACCAGGCTGGCATCAGCCATTGTTCGACTTGTGCGGCTCCATCAAAATCAAACATGCGATCGTCCGGATCTGTGGTGCCATCATATTTCTTCACTGTAGTTGGCATTTTGAGCTTTGATGGAAGCTTAGCATGGACGATACGAGCGCTGAATTTAGATTTTGCCGTCATTGTTACCGGATGATACGGTTTTGTGAGCTCCGGGTCATTAACTGTTCCTACTTGAGGATCCGTGCGTACCATGATTGCTAGAGATGGCCCGGTAGAGACCGGCATATAACTGTAATAAGTTTCTCCTATTGGAGTAACAATTGTGGAGAAAGTAGGAGCGGCGAAAGCCGTAGGACCCATAGTCCTTACCGGTGTTTCATCATGAAAGAGCCTGGTTCGTAAACCAAGAAACTGTTCATCTCTAGCCTGTGGAGCTTTCAACTGTCGTAAAAGACTGGCGTTTTTGGAGAGGAATTCCGTATCGAATTCCGATGCCTGTGAATTCGGCATCAGTATGAATGGTAACGTTGTTCCTGGCCCTGAGCTCAAAGGAGTTGAAACAATGGAAATGACACTTGTCGGAGCTGTAGTTTGCGAACTATCAGTACTAGATCCCAAATTCAAAGAACCTGGGGCCGCCATAGATCAGTTGTTTCGTTGCTCAAGAAATTCACTAAGTGAAGGACTGTGAGCTGTGAAATCGGATGGCGCTAATTGAAGATCCAAAACTCAGAGGCCGGAGCCTGAGATCTAAATTAGGACCTTGGAGAGGGATCGAGGACCTGAACCTGCAAAAGAGAAAACCGTTAGGCTCGTTGCTGAGATGGGAGGGACCCTCTGCGACCACCCTCCGGCGTGAGGATAAGTATTTGATAGAGAGAGAAAGTAGAGAGAGAAAGTAAGACGAAGGTTCAGGAAAAATCGTAGTTGGCTTGTACTTGGATGGGTATTTATACTAGTCAACTGAGATGACGTCATCCGTCTGGACGCACTTATTTGGTTGTCCGTCTCTGGTGTTCTGAGGTACGGAGGTCTTCAGAAGGTTCGTCCTGTGGTGTTTCGATCCGTCCCTCATGAGGTTGTCCAGACTCGGATATGTATCTTCACTACCCATGAAGATTTACCCATGACTGAAGAAGAACAAGTTGCGTTTGATTTACCCCCATTTGTAAGTTGTATCAGTGGACAATCAGCGTTCACCCAAAAAAAGTCAATCGCCGTCATCGTTTCACCTCCTCTTCTCCGATCACTTCCCGCTACTTCTCCGTCATCATTCCCCCTCACCTATTCCTTAAAACCCTCGTCTTTCTCCCTCCAATTAAACGTTTCTCCCCTATGAGACACTAATTTCCGATTTACTGTTTGGCAATGAGCATAACCGCTCAGGAAAACCTCTCTCCGACATCATTCCTTGATGATAAAGATACAGGATTTCTTCATTTCGTCATATAGAATTCCAAGAACCGTTAGGATCGTTTCTCGTAATTCGTGCTTAAATCTGGACCTTACATGTGTTGCCCATTGTTTATAATACAATGGGAACCTCAAAACTATCAAATGGTATCAGAAATCAGTGATTAAAACCATCAAAACCAGCCCAAATGACCAAATTCAATGTTTTTGTCTGACAGTCTGTCGTGGGCTGCGTAAACCCAGACAAGTTCTTACGCGCAGTAACGACTTATCATGGTAATTACAAAAATAATCCTAATCGACCCTCATTCCAAAAATATGCAGGTAATGGTTTTAAAATCGTATTCGACTCCTCTTCATTCATCACATGCACACTCCTATAGAAATCAAAATTAGCAGCAGAGGCTTGAGATTGCCATCTTTCAATGGCACTATGGTCTTTTTTCCCTTCACTACGATCTGCTAATGCCTGCAAATTAATATCATTAGTCTTCATTTTTATTTAACGAAAACGAGAAAATAATAAGAAAACACACCTCAGCAGCTGCTGTAGCAGCAACACGGGCCGCTTCTGCAGCATCAAACGCAGCATGTTCTTCTTCAGTCATGGGTAAATCTTTGTGGGTAGGTTATTTGGGGTTTTAAATGGGGGAAACAAATGGGTAGGTTAAAAGACATTAATGCCCTCATGTGGGCCTTATATGACTACAATTAACTGAGAAAATTAACTAGGTTTGGGGTACAAGATATAATATGTTAGGATTTGTAAATATTAGGTATGATTAATGTAATTATTGAAGACAAAGGACATGATTTGTAATAACATACATATATAAAGGACGAGTTTTGTAATTTACTCTTTAATTAATCCAGGTTTTTTTTCTGTTTTCTCTTTGTATTGATAATCAAGGGCTATGATTAGTTCACTAGTGTTCACAATTAATAGGTCTTATCGTACGAAGGTTTCTACCGCATTTTCCATTGCAAATCTGTCGATAAAGGCCATTTGCAACCAGTTTAGTAGCGTTTTAGTTTATTTTGAAGATTAACATCTATTTTTAAACTTTTTCTGTTTATACATTTGTTATTTATTTAAAATGTCTTTATTACTTGAGAAGATTGGTTTTTAAAAATGTTCTCACTCAAATTATAACTTAAATAAACCAATGTGAAAAATACATGACAGCTCGTTAAAGGATTGCGTGGACTCGAGCATAAAACTTATAATGTTAGGGGTTTGTAAGGAAATTTTTAAGCTTATATGTGTTCTTAAAACCTTGTGATTATTAATGGTCATTCAGATTTGGGACATTGAGGAAATTCAATTAATTAATTAGTGTACCAAGTCAATGATGATCGGCAATCATTCTTTTAATTTAGATCAACACAGGCACCAATTGATAAACTACTCGGTCCATTGACAACAAATGTTCCCGATTCCTTTATTTTTTTTGGCTAAATTATTATTGAAAAATTCAATAACAGTTGTTTCTACAATTATCAAAAAAGTCAACTCGCGAGGGGCCAAGTATCTTTCAAGGGGTTCACCTCAATGTTTTATATTTCCTTTTGACAGAAAGAATTCTCACAAACCTCTAGCAACCATTGTTTTTGTGGAATGGAAGCTAAAATGTCCTCATTACCTTACGCACTATTATGCCGCCGATTTTCACTTGATGAGATTCTATCAGCCACCAAGAACTTCGATAATGCATTAGTCGTAGGGGAGGGTGGATTTGGTAAAGTGTATAGAGCTACTATCAGCGTAGAAAATGATGCAACTTTTATTGTTTCCATCAAGCGACTGGATTCCGATTCCAACCAAGGAGCACCTGAGTTTTGGGCTGAAATCGAGATGCTTACAAATTTGAGGCACTGTAATCTTGTGTCATTAATTGGTTATTGTAATGATAAATCAGAGATGATTCTCGTCTATGAGTTCATTCCACATGGAACCCTTGATGGTCATTTGCACAAATATGGTACCAGTCTGAGTTGGGTACAACGGCTGAAGATAAGCATAGGTGCTGCAACAGGATTGCATTACCTTCATACCGGAACAAGCACCCAACATGGAGTCATACACCGTGATGTCAAAAGCTCAAATATTTTGTTGGACAACGAGTATGGTGCTAAGATATCAGATTTCGGATTATCCAAAATTGCCCCAACAAATACATCAGGTGCTTATGTCAATACGCTTGTCAGGTGTACATTTGGCTATCTTGATCCAGAGTATTTTTTGACTGGAAGATTGACAAGAAAATCAGATGTGTTTGCCTTTGGGTGGTATTATTCGAATTGTTGTGTGGGAGGCCAGCACTGGATAGAAGCCTTGACGAGGATGAGTGCGGTTTGGCTAAGTGGGCTCATTATTGAGTATGAAGCCAACTTGACATTTTGACATTGTTGAGTGCCAAGCCACTTGACAACTTGATCAAGCTGAGGTCAGAAAGCAGGATAAGAGGATGATATCCACAGGGTTGTTGACAGTCCAAATGGTACAATCCACTGCTGTTCCACCTCAAGCACCTGCTCCTCCACTAGTAGATGTTACAAATGAGCTCTGGAACCTTTTTCAACCTTTTCTCCAACAAAAACATCAACTGGCTGAGCAGCAACATGAAAAACATGTTCAAGATCTGAAAAATACAATGGAGACTAGGTTCAAGGATACAAAAGATGACATCAAGGCTATCAAGGCCCATCTGTTGGCAACCACTAGCACTGCTCCTCCAACAGTTCTGTTTATTGATGAAATCCCCATAGATAATGCCAAAAAGGGGGAGAAAATTAAGGAGTGGACAAGGAAAGGGATTGATAATGGGTTGCATCTTGATCCAGAAAAGGATGCAATGCTCAGAAATATTCCCTTGCCAGATGGTAGCAAAAAGGTTGATGTTACCCAGAATGCACTTGATGATGGTGTCATAAGTGTAAAAAGGGATAGAGCGGCAAAGGATTTATCAAGGTGGAATGAGGAGAAGAGAGCTTTCATGGAGCTGAATGAGCAGGGTTGTTCTGGTGAAAAGGATGATCAAAATCCTGTTCCAAAAAGAAATCTTACTAGAAAAGTAAGGAAACCCAAATCCACACCATCCTGCCTTCCTAAGCATACTTCAAAACCACCATCCAAAAGCCACCAACATCAAACCTCCACCCAAACAGTTGCTGAAACTTCTGTTGTTCCAACATCTGCCGGTACTTCAGCTGTTACAACAATTGCTCTCACTACAACACACACCACTTCAACACACACCACTACCACTGCCCTATCACCATCAAAAACAACATCTCCACCATCATTTCCTGCCATAAAGCAGAAGACAGCAGATGTTAAAACATCTGTTGTAATGGTAACAGTGGTTGAAACACCAGTTGTTTCAACAACTGTTAGTCAGTCACAAACCACTACCACTCAAATCACCTCCACTGTTCCACCCAAAACGTCATCTGCCTCTCCTAAAATAAAAAGGAGAAGGATTATCATATCAGATGATGATTCTCCATCACGACCACCAACAGCTTCAAAATCCCAAGCACTTGTCACAATTCCAAAACCCATTTCTCTCTCTTCAGCTCAAATCCAAAAGCCATTACCTCCTGCAGGTGTTTTATTTCCTTTGGAACTCATAGCAGTTAGGGAAGAGATCAAATCTTTCTATTATGAGGATGACCCTGCCAAAAGGAGTTTGCCATCAATTGAAGGATATCCCAGGCCAAATAATATTGAAGAATATTTGAAAATCAAGGCCAAGCAGGCAGAGGATATCTCAATCAAAAATAAACATGGGAAATCTGATAGTTTCTACTCACACAGGTCAGATCTATGGAGCAGTTTGCCAAAAATGTATGTCAGCAAATCTCTGAAAGGGCAGATGAGTCCCTGAGAAAAGACTACATTGAAAATATCATGACCTACAAGAAATACAAGGGGGAGAAACATATGTACAAAAACTGGACCATTCCTGAGCTTGAAAAAGAAATAGCCAGGATTCATGAAATGATAAAGAATAAGGTCAAGCAGTGTCCTCCTGAAAAATTCAAACAAGTTGAAGCAAACAAGGCCTTAGAGTTGAAGAGAATGAAAGAGGAGCTGGTAACACCTGATTATGGGTCAAAGAATTCTATGTCAAAGTGGAGAGAAGCGAGGGTCAGGGCCACCTATAAAAGGTTGGAGGAACTTAGGAAGAAAGATCCAACAGCTCCACAAAAACCTGACTACTCCAAAGCAGAGGTCTCAAAATGATCACCAAAGCTGCAAGCCAAAAGAACCACTGCTCCTACTGGTGCTGCCATCTACAAAAGAAGGAGTCAAAACCAGTTGGGTGCTGAAACAGTTCAAGATCTAATTGTTGGAAGTGACCTTGTAAAAGAGGGCATTATGTTAATGATGAAAGAAGAATCTGAACTGGAACAATCTGCAAGTACTGCTCAGCCAGTCATGAATAGACCAGCATCACCAAACACCTCATCAAATAAAAATCTCCCAAGAAACCCACCAGGCTCAAAAGTACTAAAGTGGAAAACTGATAAACAGACCCACGTACTGATAATGTTCAAGTCTAGTGGAGAAGTGAAGAAATTAACAAGGGAACAAGCTCTTGGCCAGAGTCTTGAAGATTTGCAGGATCTCCTTGATCTTCCACTTAGTAGGGATGATGATGATACAGATGCCTTAACCTTTGAATTGCAACTCAAAGGGCAAATAAGGGAACTGCTGATGAGGCAATAAAGATCTACAATAATGAAGAGTTTTGGCATTATTTGTTCCAGGGGAAGATTGTTGGGATTGAACCCTGCCAAAGGAACAAATAATGAAAGCCAAAACTGGATCAGAGCAGTGGATCCAGAATAAGCAGACATTTGGTTGCAAGTCTCTCCCCTTGGAAGTGGTTTCAACATCTGCTGACCTCCTATCTGCTGATCATACAAACTGCTGACCTACAACTGCTGATCAAGTCAAAGTCTGATTGAAGAACCAAAGCTCTGCTGCTCAATCTACTGCCATGGTTCAAGCACTGCTGATCATGACAAGTACTGCTGGGTTCACAGCAGTGGAAGGATGCAGCAGCAGTTTATGTTTTCTTTATGTACTAAAATGTAATATCAGTAGTTAGCATAGCAGTGTTTGTATAGATCAGAGGTTAGAGTTTGTTAGGAGGTTAGATGTCACTTTCATGGTGACGTCAGCTTAGATGCTCAGTGGTTTACAAGTGCCTATAAATAGAACAGTACTTTGTACTGTTCTGTTTAGCTCATTCACCATCTTCTTCCTGCACGAACAAATACTGAGCTCGGGCTAAGGGGGAGTTTGCATATCATACATGCATTGTAATCAAAGTTTGAAATAAATTTAATCATTTGATTCTATGTTGAAAATGTATGAATGAAAGCATTTCTTCTGTTTGATTGTGAAAAGTTTGCTTCCATTTAATTTCCGCTGCACAACTCACTCATAATTCCATCTTAATTTAAACACAAATCAAAATCAATCCAAACTCAGATCCTAACAAATCCGTTCCTAAAATATGGTTGTAAATCACTAGATTTGCAACTGCAAAAATGGTCGTTAAATTTGGTGTCTAAATTATATCCGAGTTGCAAAATTTGATTACCTATGAAGGTTTCTACCGCATTTTCCATTGATATATGTCGACAAAGGCCATTAGCAACCAGTTTAGTAGCGTTTTGGTTTATTTTGAAGATTAACGTCTATTTTTAAACTTTTTTTGTTTATACATTTGTTATTTATTTAAAATGTCACTTGTTACTTGAGAAGAATGATTTTTAAAAATGTTCTGTCTCAAATTATAACTTAAATAAACCAATGTGAAAAATACTTGACGGCCCGTTAAAGGATGACGTCGTTTGAAGGACTTGAGCATAAAACTTATAATGTTAGAGGGCTTTGTAAGGAGGAAAGTGAACGAAGGACATTTTTAAGCTTATATGTGTTCTTAAAACCTTGTGATTATTAATGGTCATTCAGATTTGGGACATTGAGGAAAACTAATTAATTAGTGTACCATGTCAATGATGATCGGCAATCATTCTTTTAATTTAGATCAACACAGGCACCAATTGATAAACTACTCGGCCCATTGACAGCAAATGTTCTCGATTACTTTATTTTTTTGGCTAAATTATTATTGAAAAATTCAATAACAGTTGTTTCTACAGTTATCAAAAAAGTCAACTGGCGAGGGGCCAAGTATCATTAAAGGAGTTGACCTCATTGTTTTATATTTCCTTTTGACAGAAAGAATTCTCATAAGCCTCTAGCAACCATTGTTTTTGTGGAATGGAAGCTAAAATGTCCTCGTTGCCTTACGCACTATTATGCCGCCGATTTTCACTTGATGAGATTCTATCAGCCACCCAGAACTTCGATAATGCATTAGTCGTAGGAAAGTGTGGATTTGGTAAGGTGTATAGAGCTACTATCAGCGTAGAAAATGATGCAACTTTTATTGTTGCCATCAAGTGACTGGATTCCGATTCTAACCAAGGAGCACCTGAGTTTTAGGCTGAAATCGAGATGCTTACAAATTTGAGGCACTGTAATCTTGTGTCATTAATTGGTTATTGTAATGATAACTCAGAGATGATTCTCGTCTACGAGTTCATGCCACATGGAACCCTTGATGGTCATTTACACAAATATGGTTCCAGTCTGAGTTGGATACAACGGCTGAAGATAAGCATAGGTGCTGCAAGAGGATTGCATTACCTTCATACCGGAACAAGCACCCAACATGGAGTCATACACCGTGATGTCAAAAGCTCAAATATTTTGTTGGACAATGAGTATGGTGCTAAGATATCAGATTTCGGATTATCCAAAATTGGCCCAACAAATACATCAGGTGCTTATGTCAATACGCTTGTCAGGGGTACATTTAGCTATCTTGATCTAGAGTATTTTTTGACTGGAAGATTGACAAGAAAATCAGATGTGTTTGCCTTTGGGGTGGTATTATTCGAATTGTTGTGTGGGAGGTCAGCACTGGATAGAAGCCTTGACGAGGATGAGTGCAGTTTGGCTAAGTGGGCTCATTGTTGAGTATGAAGCCAACTTGACAATTTGACATTGTTGAGTGCCAAGCCACTTGACAACTGGATCAAGCTGAGGTCAAAAAGCAGGATAAGAGGATGATATCCACAGGGTTATCCAATCTTCCTGTGATCCAGATTTTATGGATCTTGTCTTTCTCTTTCCTCTATCATTCAATCTTATATATATGATTGTATTGTATCTATAAATTCTTGTACCAAGCTTAATAAAAAATACTCCTAGTTACCACAGTGGATGTAGGTCAGAATCGACTGAACCACTATAAATCTTTGTGTTATTCAACAGAAAATTGTGTGTGTGTGTGAGTTCAATGTTCGTGAGTGCAACCTGATCCTAACAACTGGTATCAGAGCGCAGGCTCTTGTTGTTAAACCGAACAGAGGTGTAAAAGATACTGACCTGTGAAATCGGAACTAGGGTTCTGATCAGAGACGTTCAGCCGCCTCCGCCACTCGTCAATCGCTGCTGCCAGAACCGTCGGTCATCTTTGCCGCAGCCATCGCCGCTATCTAGGGTTCCGATTGAACCCAGCCTGCTCTTGTTTGACACACAAACAGAAGAGGAGAGCTTGAGTTTTTTTTTATTCTGTGGAGTGGAGAAGAAACTCTGTGTAGAAGAAGGAACGAGGAGAAGAACCAGAGGTCCTTTTCTTCGTTCTGTGCGTAGGAAGAAGAAGAAGCCAGAGACGTGTTTTATTTGATCAGGAATTGAAGTTTTCAATTTGATCAGAAAACCCCCTCATCTTTTTTATTTCTGGTGGTGGAGAATTGAAGTTTTCAATTTGATCAGAAAGGCCCCTCAACTTTTATTTCTGGTGAAGAAAATTGAATTTCTCAATTTTATCAAGAAAGGTCCCTCAACTTTGAACAAGATCTCATTATCCATCAATACTTGTCCCTTGCCATTAAAGCTTGAAACAGATAAGTTATTTGTTTCTGATTATTGCTTTCGCTCGTATAAATTACCACTTAGCAGTACAAACCCGTTTGGTTAGTAGTAATTTGGTAATTTTTTTTAATGGCAGAAGATAGTAAAATCAAGATTGATAAGTTCGATGGTAGTGATTATGGATTTTGGAAAATGCAAATTGAAGATTTATTGTATCAGAAAAGTTTGCATTTGCCTATGTCGGGTGAACAACCAGATGACATGTATGATGAAGATTGGAAGTTGTTGGATAGACAAGCTTTGGGTGTGGTTAGGCTTTCCTTGGCAAAGAGTGTTGCTTACAACATTGTCATTGAGACAACCACATATGGTGTATTGAAAGCTTTGTCCAACATGTATGAAAAGCCATCTGCTTCAAACAAAGTATTCCTCATCCGACAATTGGTTAACACCAAGATGAACGAAGGCATGTCGGTTACCGCCCACATAAATGAGTTTAACTCGATTATCTCTCGTTTAGCCTCAGTTGAAATAAAGTTTGAAGATGAAGTACAAGCACTACTCCTTTTATCATCATTGCCCGACAGTTGGTCAGGCACAGTCACAGCTGTTAGTAGTGCATCCGGCACTACCAAACTCACTTTTGATAGTATTCGTGACTTGATAGTAAACGAAGATATCAGACGGAGAAGCAGTGGTGAGACTTCTAATTCTAGCTCTTTATTGCATACAGAAAGTAGAGGAAGAAGAAATGAAAGAGGACATAATCGAGGCAGGTCCAAGTCCAGAAGAAGGGGACAGTCAAAGAACAGAAAAGACGTTGAATGTTGGAATTGCAACGAAAAAGGTCACTATAGAAGCCAATGTACAAAACCCGCTTCAAAGAAAGAAGTAAACAGTGTATCCTCGGAAGAATTAGGTGATGTTCTCATCTGTTCTGTTAAGATTCAGTTGAATCTTGGATTATGGATTCAGGTGCTTCTTTCCATGCTATCTCATGCCCAGATATGGTCAAGAATCTACTAACAGATAACTTTGGTAAAGTTTGTTTAGCAGATGATCAAATGCTTGATATCACAGGTATTGGAGATGTAGACTTGAAGACCTCATTAGGAACTATATGGACGTTGAAAAATGTCAGGGTTATTCCTAATTTGAGGAGGTTGATTTCAGTTGGTAAACTGGATGATGAAGGGTTTAAATGTTCACTTTGGGGGTGGACAATGGAAAGTGATCAAAGGCAATTTAGTGATTGCCAAAGGAAAGAAGCAAGGTACTCTGTACATGGCAGAAGTTTCTGCTGAATGTATTCATGCAATGACCACCGGTCCGAGTCCATCAAATTTATGGCACAACTGACTCGGACACATGAGCGAAAGGGATTGAAGATGTTGGCTCAGAAAGGTAAGTTTCCAGACTTGAAGAAAGTGGAAACTGAATTCTGTGAACCTTGTGTTCTTGGAAAACAAAAGAGGGTTACTTTTGTGAAGACAGGGAAAACACCGAAAGCTCAGAAGTTGGAGCTTGTTCACTCGGATGTATATGGACCAACCTCAGTTTTATCTCTAGGAGGCTCAAGATATTATGTTACTTTCATCGATGATTCAACACGAAAGGTATGGGTATATTTTCTTAAGCATAAATCTGCCGTATTTAATGCTTTTAAGATATGGAAATCTGCTGTTGAAAATGAAACTAACTTGAAGGTAAAGTGACTAAAGTCTGATAATGGTGGAGAATACATTAGTCAACAATTCACTGACTATTGTGCCAAGGAAGGAATAAAGATGATCAAGACAGTTCCCGGAACTCCTCAGCAGAATGGTGTAGCTGAGAGAATGAATAGAACTCTAAATGAGAGGGCTAGAAGCATGAGGCTAAATGCCGGGATGCCCAAGACATTCTGGGCCGATGCAGTTAACACTGCAGCCTATTTGATCAACCGTTCACCAACCGGTCCCTTAGATTTCAAGTTGCCTGAAGAAATGTGGCAAGGAAAGGAGGTAAGTCTCGAACACTTACGAGTCTTTGGTTGTAGTGCTTACGATTTGTTAGAAGCTGGTGACAGGGATAAGTTAGACTCAAAATCCAAGAAGTGCACATTCATTGGTTATGGGTCAGAACAAATGGGTTACAGGCTTTGGGATAATGAAGGCAGAAAAGTAATCAGAAGCAAGAATGGCGTCTTCAATGAAAACAAATTGTACAAAGACAGAAACACCAAAAGACCAGAAGTTCAAAAAGACTATGTTGAATTTGAAAGTGGTGAAACAAGAAAAGAAGCTTCAGTCGACATTCCAGAAAATGGGAATGAGTAAATCGACAGTGGGAGCTCAGGGGATGATTCTAGTAATGATTCTACAGAAGAAGAAGAAGAAGAAGAAGAAGAGGTCGCTCCTCAAATTCCAGAATCCCCAGAAACTCCTTAGTTTCAACCAAGAAGATCCTCCAGAGTCGTTAGACCACCAGACAGATATTCACCATCCGTCAATTACATACTTTTGACAGAAAATGGTGAACCCCAGTGTTACTCAGAAGCCATGGGGTTGAAAGATTCATTGCAGTGGGAGTTAGCAATGAAAGAAGAGATGAAGTCGCTTGAGAAGAACAAGACCTGGCTCTTAACAAAACTTCCAGCTGGGAAGAAGGCTCTTCAGAACAAGTGGGTTTTCAGGGTCAAAGATGAACATGATGGTACCAAACGGTACAAAGCAAGATTAGTAGTCAAGGGATTTCAGCAGAAAGAGGGAATTGATTTCAATGAACTATTTTCTCCAGTGGTGAAAATGACTACCATCAGACTTGTTCTCAGTATTGTAGCAGCAGAAGGCTTGCATCTAGAGCAGCTAGATGTCAAGACAGCTTTTCTACATGGTGACCTAGAAGAAGATATCTACATGACACAACCAGAAGGTTTTCAGGTTAAAGGCAAAGAAAACTTGGTGTGTAAGTTGAAGAAGAGTTTGTATGGTCTGAAACAAGCGCCCCGACAATGGTATTTGAAGTTTGATAACTTCATGGGAAGAGTCGGATACAAGAGATGTGACAATGACCATTGTTGCTACATCAAGAGGTTTAAGGGTTCTTATATCATTCTATTACTATATGTGGATGATATGTTGATTGCAGGTTCAGACATGACAGAGATCAAGAAGCTGAAGAAGCAAATGTCTGAAGAGTTTGAGATGAAAGACTTGGGAGCTGCAAACCAAATACTCGGGATGAGTATTTTCAGAAACAAAGAAGATGGTTCTTTGACACTCTCTCAAGAGAAGTACATTGAGAAAGTGTTAGAAAAATTCAGCCTTAAAGATGCCAAGATTCGAAGCACACCTTTGGGAAGTCACTTTAAGCTTTCTAAAGTTCAGTCACCCAGATCAGATGAAGACAAAGCAGATACGGCTAAAGTTCCGTATGCATCGGCAGTTGGTAGCCTCATGTATGCAATGGTATGCACGAGACCAGATATAGCTCATGCAGTGGGAGTTGTTAGTCGGTTTATGTCCAATCCAGGGAGAGAACATTGGGAGGCAGTTAAATGGCTGCTAAGATATTTGAAGGGGACTTCAAAAGTGGCATTACAGTTTAAGGGGAAAAATGTTATTGTGAAGGGTTTTGCAGATGCTGACCTTGGTGGTTGTAAAGAATCTTACAAAAGCACCACCGGATATGTCTTTACAGTGGGAGGCACTGCAGTAAGCTGGATGTCCAGACTGCAGAAAAGTGTTGCCCTTTCAACCACAGAAGCTGAGTATATGGCAGTTGCTGAAGCAAGCAAAGAGCTTATATGGTTGAAGAATTTTCTCAAAGAGCTCGGCAAAGAACAAGTTGATTGTGCACTGTTTTGTGACAATCAAAGTGCAATTCATCTTGCAAAGAATCCTGTCTTCCATTCGAAGACAAAGCACATACAGTTGAGATATCACTTCATCAGAGAGCAAGTTAGTGAAGGCACTCTGAAATTGAAGAAAATCAAAGGAATTGAAAATCCATCTGATATGTTGACTAAGGTTGTCACCTTAGAGAAGTTGAAGCTTTGCATAGCTTCAACTGGCCTTCAGGTTAATTGAAGAGAAGGCCGGGTAACTAGGAATGTATGAAGATCAAAGTTTTTACAGAGATACTGATGCACAGTTGAAGCATAGGTGAAGATTATTCCGTGGCTTCAAGTGGGAGATTGTTGAGTATGAAGCCAACTTGACAATTTGACATTGTTGAGTGCCAAACCACTTGACAACTTGATCAAGCTGAGGTCAGAAAGCAGGATAAGAGGATGATATCCACATGGTTATCCAATCTTCCTGTGATCCAGATTTTACGGATCTTGTCTTTCTCTTTCCTCTATCATTCAATCTTATATATATGATTGTATTGTATCTGTAAATTCTTGTACCAAGCTTAATAACAAATACTCCTAGTTACCACAGTGGATGTAGGTCAGAATCGACCGAACCACTATAAATCTTTGTGTTATTCAACAGAAAATTGTGTGTGTGTGAGTTCCGTGTTCTGTGTTCGTGAGTGCAACCTGATCCCAACACTCATGAATCTATTGAGAAAGGGAAAGTGTATGAAATCATTGATTTTAATATCAAGAGTCAGATTTTTCCTAAGTCCTTGAAGGAATTTGTGCGGATAGCAGATCGTTGTCTGAGTAGCGAGTCAAAGAGACGCCCTACTATTTCAGAGATTCTGGTAGCTCTTGAGCGCTCTTTGTCATTACAAAATAAATTTGACAGCCGTGTAAGGCCAGATGCAAGCACATTGTCATTTGCTAGACTGATTAAGTGGCCCTTTGTCTCACCTGAAGTCAACTCTGGTATATACTAACTACTTAAACCTATATATTTGTGTATTCCATGAAAATATTAATTTACATTTAATTATGATTCTCATCATTTCCCCTTGATATCAAAGTGATACAAAGCCCTCAACGATCATTGAACACAATCCATTATCAAACGAGGACAATCCTTATCATGGTGAGGCCGCTCATTTGAGAAAGATGTTGGATCGTTTGGATCTTGTTGCAAGCAATCATATGATGAGAACAAAACCGGAGTGCTCTGAGTTTGAGTACATACCTTAAGAAGTTGGATGGTGACAGTGAAAAGAGGGTCTATCTCATTGTCGAGGAAGGTACAAAAGGATACCGATCCACAAAAAAAGGGAAACTTCGAGTAATCCAATCCGAGAGGTGATACTTGGTTAAGAAGAAGGTAAGAAACATCCCAATATAGAAGGTGATCTGTTCATTTTATATACACATTATTAGATATTAATTATGTTCATAATGCGTTGATCTTATTATATAATATTTTACCTTGACATGTTTTTATATTTTATAGGTTTCATGACAAGAACTACATAAAAAGATAAAAAGTTCATACTTATCGATTCAATTGTTAATTCATTAAACAATTAAAATGATGGCCTCCATTTAAAGGAAAACCTTGAAGAAATGAAGATCAGTTATGGAAAAAAATGGAAGAGAATGGTGGCAGTTAATAATTACTAAAATACAAGTTGGTGATTTCTACTAAAAAGAGTACGTTAAAAGCTGTTGGTGGAGGTGGAGCACGGAAAATTTGAGGGTTGGCCCGAATGATACGTGATAATTGGTTCGTATTTAAATTATTCATTTATTTCGGGCTTTATGAGCATGAGCGGTTAGTTTATTTCCGTGATGACAACATGGACTACGGTTTTGGTTTTGTTACTCGTTTAATTTTATGTTTTGTGTTTGTATTTGACACATGAGTGTTTATGCTATGCATTCTGACAATTGGGTTCGTTTTTATTTATATGATATTGTTTGCTAGTCTTAATGGTTGAACAAATCATTCTTATATTTAACGACATTGTCATTTCATTCTAAAGAGATTCTAGTCTAAACATGTAGTATATATCTGGTTGGTGCCATTTAATATGTGGTTTGTGTCTAACAGTGGCGGATTGATGGCCAATGGAGGGTGGGCACAGGCCTGCTATCCGGCCCACACTTAAAGGGTTAAATACCCACATAATTTAGCCTATTATTTTAAGTGCCCAAGCCATTTTGAAGTGTACCAGGCCCACGTGCCTTAAGAATTGGTTGCAGCCCACTTTTCTTATTATTTGATCAAGCACTTTAACAACTAACACTATAAAACCCAGGAGTGACTGAGTGAGTAGCCCACATATTTGACTGTCTCAACATCAGAAACTAAAATAACTCACACATAGGGGTGTTCGGAATTCGTTTCGAATTCGAAAAATTCAGAACTCGATTAAATTCGATTCGATTATCAAGAATTCGTTTCGATTATAAGAATTCGAATTCGATTCAATGAGTCAAGTAAATCGAATACGAATCGAATACAAATTTATAATTTCAAATTCGATTCGATTCGAAATTCGAATAAAAATTATACATTTTTATTTATTATTTTTATATATAATACATATATAACTTTTATTAGGCTATACTATAAATTATTTTCAAAATTTATTCCAAGTATTAAAATTACCCTTTACCAAACCCACTACATGTCCCATAACTAAAACCTAAGTAACAAATCTATTAATAGATTTCTAACCCTAAAAACATTAACTTGTAATGTGAAGTGGTTATTCCCGACTTCTCGTTTTGAATTTTAGACTTATAGTACTTTATATGGAACTTTATAATGTGATATCGTGATTTATGCTTGTTTTAAAATTTATGTTTCATTTTGATAGTTATTTACATGTTTTTAAAGAATCTGAATCAAATCGAAATTATTCGAATTCGATTCGAATTCGAATTTTTAATCGAATACGAATCAAATACGAATTGGCTTTTTTATTCGAATACTAATTCAAATCATATTTGGTAAGTTTTAATCGAATTCGAATCGAATACGAATTCAAGGGAAAATGAAAATTATTCGAATAATTCGAAAATTCGATATCCGATTCGATAAACACCCCTACCCACACACAATAGCAGCCATTTAATCCCATTCATGGATACTAGATAAGGGGTTTTTTAATGGACAATATAAAGAAAGGGGTCTTTTTTAATGGACAATCGAAGTTTGTGATTTCAGCCTTTCAGGTTTGTTTTCATCTCCACCCTATGTTTTATATTTCTGATTACTTTTTTTTTTCTAGGGTTTTTTAAAATGTTAAATTTATGGTGACTAAAAATTAAATTTATGTTTTTTAGGGTTTTAAATTACGTAAGCGATAAGTTGTTGAACCAACTTCAACCAAAGTTGCTTGGAAGTAGATGAACTTATCAACCTTACTAATGAAATGTAATCAAGCGTTTCCTAAAGATAAAATATATGTATAGGACAATTTTAATTAACCCGTATTGTGCCCAAAATTTGTATCCGCCGTCGGCATCTAAAAGCAATTAATCAATCAAACATACGTTATGTCTATGTAACTATTCGAATACATATAACGATACATTGAGTTAACTAGTTGCAATCCAGCTTAGTTGAATGATAATTATGTTTACGCCTTTTAACATATGTTAATCATAGGATGTGATTTGTATTCGTTTTGGTGTGATTGATTTCTGCATTGATTTGACAAGTGATCTATAGTATATCACTCTGTTGTGCCTAGTACACCCTAGTTAGTTTAGTTAAAGATTGGACAGTCAGTGTGTAAGTACATGAATCGAGCTCTACGTCACTAGAATGATCAATATACTTATGTCTATGTAGCTGAATCTTGCAACTTAGTAACCAAACCAAAAATGATTGCATGTGTTAAGACATGCAGGCTTCGGCCCATTTAAAGATAGTTTGAGATCAGGAAGAGCATATTAGGGTTTCTGACCGCGCCCTAATCAGTTAGGCCCAGTTTAGTTAACTTGTTGACCAAGGGATTAACCATAATTTTAGTCTATAAATATAACTCTTGTACTTGTAATTCATTTTCACTCAATAACAAAAAGCCCTCGTTGCCCCATGGATGTAGGTTGCACACCGCGAGTCCGCGACTGAACCACGTAAAATCTTTTGTGTCCTTTACATGTTTTATGCGTGTTTGTGTGTTGCTTGTGTGATCCTAACAACTATCATAGCACTTGCTCTTGATTGATAACACAAAACAAAACCCTAGACGCCATACCGTCCTCGCAAACCTAGCCGTCGTTTTAGGTTTCGCCGCTAATACACAAACCGCTGACCGTCGTTTCTGGGCAGCCAGAGCACCACCGCTACTTACCAAACGCATATTAGGGTTCCTCTCAGCCGCCGCTAACTTCTTGTCGAATCTGTTGAAGCACCGCTGCAGCCAACCCCGATAAGTCTTTCAAACCGCTGCCACTTAGACAGAACCACCGATTCAGTTTGCTCTCATGTTTTAAGTTCACTTTTGGCAGTTTGCTTCCGTTAGAAAACTCAAGTCAAGATGATGGATGAGGACCGAAAGAACATGATTGAGAAGTTCATTGGACATGACTTTGGATGGTGGAAGATGCAAGTCGAGGACTTGCTGAGTCAGAAAGATCTTCTTCGGTGAGAAGATAAAGGATGAAGAATGGGTTGACTTGGATAGAAAAGCCCTAGCAATCATCAGGTGCATTTTAACCAAGAACGTGGCTTTCAACATCGTGAAAGAGACTACCGCTCATGGGGTTATGAGTTATGACAACTCTATCAAACATGTATGAGAAACTATATGTGTCTAATAAGGTATACTTGATTAGACCGCTCATGGGTTATGAATTTAATACCCATGCTGAGTTAGAAAGGTTTGTCTATTATTGCTCACATTAATGAATTCAATACCCTTATATTCTATTTATTATCAGTCGATATTAAATTTGACGATAAGATATAAGTTTTGCTTCTTTTATCTTGGTTACCAGATAATTGGTAAGGATTCTTCACTAATATTAATGGTTCAGGTGTCCAATTAACTAAACAAGTTTTGTGTGAAACTTAGAACCTGAATTCCCAACGGGGTTGTTTTTTTTTTTTTTTTTAAACTGATAACTTTCTCAATCAGAATTCTCTACTTAAAACTCCAAACTGCTTTTATATTTCTGATAATTGATCAAACACTTTCCAAAATTTCCCTAGAGAGACGACCTTAGTTACCCATACTCATATAAGTATTTAAGTGATAACTTGTCTTTTTAGACCATGAGATCTATATCAGCTAATTAGGCACATCACATTTTATGATATGAGTATAGATTTGTGTTAATACATCCGCTGCTTTCTTCAAACGAAAAAAAGGAATAGCAACGCAATCGAGTGCTAATTTCATTGCCTCCATAATTGTAGTGTTATCTATGTTATGCAGGCGTGGATCCATTGCTCTCCTCAAGCTCTCTTTTCTAATTTCTCCTTTCGGATCCCACATGTTTTGTCGTAGATTCGCAATACCGATGTCACTAATACGTTCACCAGTTATTAGTTGTATCAATAATACTCCGAAAGAACGGACAATGCCCTCGTATTTAGAGTTATCTGATATTGGTATCGTCTTGTTAGATTTCAACATGTACGAAAACTAGGAGAGACGACATAGAAGGAACTTACGACAATGTTTAATCTTATTGAAAGAACCCCCATATACTAGAATTGCAGATTCAAAGTCAGAAATCTTTGCATTGAAGTCCTACATTCCGCACCAACTAAAATGAGAAACAAAAACGCTGGTTGTCATATATAGTTGCATCATAAATAACGGAAATTACCTTGTCCAGCAATATCTGATGTATCTTTATGGAGAAATCATCAACCTGATTCTGTGTTGTGTGCAAGTGCAAAAGGGCATCAGCTATTCCCATTGCGATTTTCACTCTCGCCTTCCATGGAAGTGGTATTTTGTCTTCTGAAAACGACGCATAGGTCACATTCTGCATCCACTTAATTATTCATTTAGTTTCTTATACATACTTGTGAAAAGGTGAGAATCTAAGCTTCCATTCGCCATGAATTCGTAGATAAGGTATAGTGTTTCGTCTTCAAAGCAGTAGCCTAGAACCTTAACAATGTTCGGATGATTAAATTCTCTTAAGAATGCCATATCAACAACCTGCAACCACATATGTTCATTAGGTCCATATGTTAGTTACCAATATTCATTATTTTCATGAATAAGTACACTATATATCTTTTTGTCTGCACATATAAGAAAGAAAATTAATGCATTTCACCTTTATAATGCCATTCGCATTCATGCATTTTCGAATCTTGTAGTGACGAAATTTCTTTATGGCAACCCTTCGGCGGTCCTCACAAATTTGGTACGAGGAGTAATGCCTTATGACAAATTCTCCTTCAAAAACCTCCCCAAATTCTCCTCCACCTATCATTGACCTCATATTATGCTTGAAATTGCTTGTGGCCTTTTTTAGATAATTTAAACAAAACATGTTCAAATTATTATGAGCCAATATATGTATTTTCCCAGCAGAAGATGCTTCACTCTTTTCTTTTGGGGGTGGCAAGGGTGGAGGTGGCGGCAGTATCACCGGTAGGCGATGTTTGTCGTGATACATTCCAATTTGTGTATTATTGTTTTGTCACCCAAATTAATTACAAATTCAAATTCCTTAAATAGATTTAAGGTCCTTTGAATAAAAAAAAAATCCTTTTGCCAAATTTCGAATTCCAAATTCCAAATCCAGTTCCTTCAGATTCCAACTTCTTTGACAAATTCCAATTCCTTTAGAAATATTCGTAAACCAAACGCATCACAGTTTGATGCTCAATATTGTATTAATATTTCTGTAATATTGTTCTTGTGATACCTGAATGACAAATGAAACATATATGAAACCGAAAGTTTTGAGCAGATAGAACAACAGTTGTACGGCAGTGATCCTAATCCGAGAAGAAAGGAGGTAAACGATGGCGGATGACTCCGATGTCGGTTACATTCGGGGAAAAGGAGAATCGAAACAACTCCAGCTACGGTAAAAGGACATAATAGCCTCGAGACTCAGAGATTATGATAGATGATTTGCAAGACACAAGGGGAGCCAGAGAAACGAGATAATTAAGTTGAGAATCACCAACCAATCGTTTTATTTTTCTTTTTTAAACATGTTTTTTTATGAAATTCATACACGTACCTACACGTATCTACACATATACATTATCAATAACCTCAACATATTCTTCTAACCTACGCATACTGTATAAACTTTTACTAGTGTGTTTTAGAGTTCTAAGAAACTTAGACATATATAGTTATACTGTTTAATAATGTATTTTAGATATTTTACGTGTATACACATGTGCATTATCACTGACATTGACATATCTATGTGTATTTTAACAATTAACACTTAAGAGTTTTAAGCCGAAGAAATACACGGCTAAATAAATTATACTTGTTTAGTAGGTGTTTACTTACAAAAGAGAAAACAAAATATTTGTTTCCTAAAATGTTGACTCACAAAGTACTACGTTCTTGTATTAATATTTAAGTATTTTTGTATCCACTTAGGTTAAGGGGTATGGGAATGGGTCATGGATTGTCATCTAGATGGTGGATAATGTGGTTCACGAGCTGAGCCGAATTGAGCGGACCTTTACTCGTTCTTGGCTCGTTTACAAACCGAACCGAGCGGAGCAGCTCATTTAAAACCGAGCATCAAATCAAGCGAGCATTTTTCGAGCAGTAAAAATTCCGAGCAAGCGTCGAGCGAAGTTCGAGCTATTTGGACAACCGTGTCGCCCAATTTAAATTTGTTGAGAGAGATAGTGACAATGTTGGGTCTCAAGTTTTTATGTTTTTAAAAACATGCATTTTTCATGGCATAATATTTTTCTTATGAATAAAAAGGTTGTGGCTGACGAGGCGATGATCATATTGAACGAACAATTACGTTGAGAGCAGGAGAACAACTTAGGGTAACGACATGAAACACTAAGGTGATAAACAGACTGTCGTTTATCGTTTAGGGTTTAACTTTAGTTTTGATTTTAATTTTTTATTGGCGTGGTTAGGCTAGTACGTATAGATATAGTTGTAACTTTGTATATAGTTGACCAAGATCTAATAGATTGGTACATACAAAACTATAAATTTAATTTATATTTAAGTATATATGTATGTGTATGTGTGCGTATATATAGGTGTTTGTGTATATATATGTATAATTTATATTTGTGTATATATATGTGTATATAAATGTTTATAGATGTATGTGTATATGTATATGTATATGTATATATATATACTAATTAAAATAATAATTCGAGCCGAACCGAGCCGAGCGGACCTTTGCTCATGCTTGGCATGTTTACAAACCGAACCGAGCAGAGCGGCTCGTTTACAACCGAGCGTCAAATCGAACGAGTATTTTCCGAGCAATTTCCGAACGAGCGTCGAGCGGCGAGCTATGTGAACAGTCATGGTTAGCATGGATTAAAGCATAACAACCATGTACCTCCCATTCCTTAATTGGTTAAATATATTTACCACAAAATAAATCTTAAAAAAATGTGGATGGTGGTTTAGGTAATGACCACACCATGTAGAATGATGGATTTGGATTGTGGATGAGAATGAGATGACATGACACTGGCGTAAAGGGTAATAGTGGTCTTATGGATCATGACCACGCCCTATAGCCTTAGCAATTTCCTACGAGTGTGTGATGTGTGTTTAAGATGGCAAAACTCACACATGATCTTTAATAAGAAGCTCATTAAGGAATATAAGATTTTCATTCTTTTTCCACTATTATATCTTTTGTAATGTAACGAAGAACAATTTAAATCACTGGTTATAAAAAGAAATTTGTATTTTGAACCTACTGCCATATAAATTATTGAGAAAATTACGAAAATAGCCAAAGGCCAGGGTTGACTTACAAAAATAGCCACCTCATGCGTCCTTGGAGTGGCGCATCACGGATCCAAATGCGCGGGATGCGTCTGGAAACAATGGGATGCGTCTTTGGAGCGAAACCCAATAGAAAATGGACACGTGGTGGCAGACTCCTCCAAGGGGTCAGACAGACTCCTCCAAGGGGTCAGACAGACTCCTCCAATGAGTCAGGCAGACTCCTCCGAGTGTGAGATCCAAGGCGTCAGGCCTGACCCCTTCGAAGAGTCTGCCTGACCTCTTGGAAGAGTCTGCCTGACCCCTTGGAGGAGTCTGCCGCCACGTGTCCATTTTCTATTGGGTTTCGCTCCAAAGACGCATCTCAAGACTTCCAGACGCATCCCACGCATTTGAATCCGTGATGCGCCACTCCAAGGACGTATGAGTCTGCCGCCACGTGTCCATTTTCTATTGGGTTTCGCCCCAAAGACTCATCCCAAGACTTCCAGACGCATCCCACGCATTTGAATCCGTGATGCGCCACTCCAAGGACGCATGAGGTGGCTATTTTCGTAATTTAACCCTGGTCTTGGCTATATTCGTAATTTTCTCTAAATTATTTGGAGTGTTGAGCTTTGAATACATGTGATGTAAACAATTTCTTGTAACATATATAAGGTCAATGTATTTAGAAAAACCAGTCGTAAAATTTAGAGGGTAGCAACCATCGCTCTTCAACTTTTTCTAACAAGCTTACAAACCAAACATAAATATTTTCTGAAATCAGGTATATCATAAATTCCAAATTTGATTCCTTTATATTGTACGTGTCCTATAAATATCAGCTCAATTGAACTATATGCATTATCTCTTTTCAAATCAAGCGATAAAAAGATACCAAATATTCCTCCATTTTTATTTTACACAAAATATCATGCATAGTACATCTCAATACACTAACAAAGTATGTTTCTTCAAGTCAAATGGTATGTTTTCAATCTTATATCTTAAATCATTAATTATTTAATTAAGTACCAAGAAAAAAAAGTACCAGAATGCATTTATTAATTTAATTCGTTTTAGTTGATTTATGTAAGTTAACTTAATGACAAAATATTCTAAAATATTAATTATAATTTCTCAACACATGTGATTTAAAGATGGCTAAGTTTTTCAATACAAAATAGATACAAAATTTCATCTCCAAACGAAGATCATCATTCCATTTAGGTGTTTAAATAAATGAGAAATTATCCATTTTTGAACCAAAAACCATATTAAAACTACAATAAACATTGCAGAAAAACCGAACAATGAACACATATCAATGGACAAAAACATGTTCCTAGAAAAAAACACATAGATCATTGGTTACGAGGATGGATGGTGCATTTCGACTTGAAGCAAGAATAGAGAGATGTCGTATCCATCATCGACATGGCCGGATGTTGCCATTGGGAGCCGTCACCACTGCTATTTTGTTGCACCTGAGGATTGTTTCCAATTGCAATCTCATGAATCATTTTCACTACACCATTGTCAGGTGTTGGTAATGAGTATCCCGTATGATTACCGGCTTCTGATAAAGAAGTAGGCGAGAGTACGACTGGAGATAATAACGGAATCACAGTTTTTGACGTATCTTGAGGTTCTTTGCTAGGGAATTGATGGAGGTGGAGAGTGGCCGGAGCTTGTTTCTGGAGGCGTGTTTTGGAGGCGTGGTTGTTTGCTACTGCTTCTGGCCGGTTCATTGTATAGGGCGGTGAAAGTGGTGGTTGCGGTGGTGGTGGTGATGATGATGAAAATTAACGGACGGAAAATGTGGGGTTAAGAAGAGAAAGGTGAAGAAGAGTCATGTTTTAAAGGGTGGTTAGTGCAATATAACGGTTTATTTCAATTCACATGATTATCATTGCTTATAAACGTATATTTTGTGTGTGGTGGCTATTTTGGCATTTTCAAAGTCGCATTAGTTTAAAAAAAAAATGACTCTTATTTTATATGCATGCTTATTCTTCTAAGAATCTATCTACTTTAATAAAAGAAAACAATTTTTGAAGTTATTATCAAATTTATACTTATCTTATATTAACTAAATAATTAATAATTTAATATTTTTAAAGCAAACACCTCTCTTTCCTACTTGTCTTATATTAAATATGTAAATAATAAATTAATATTAAATGTTATCCTAATTTATTAAAAATATAACTTTTTTTATTATTTGTATACAAAATTATATTTATTCAACTCGTATAAAACGCGAGGTGTTAAAAAATATAATTTTCTTTATTTACTATACAAAGTTACATTTATATAACACGTGTAATACATGAACTTTTTAAAGATATAAGGGTTTTTAAAAATATAGCTTTTTTTATTTACTATACAAAGTTACATTTATATAACCCGTGTAATACATGAAGTTTTTAAAGATATAACTTTTTATCATTTGATATGTAAAATAAGATTTATTCAACACGTGTAATACACGAGGTTTTTAAGGATACAATTTTTTTTTATTATTTGGTAGATTTTTCAACCCGACTATACACAGGTTTTTTAAAGATACGACGTTTTTAGTATTTAATATACAAAATTTCCAACATATAAATTAGCAACATGTTTTTGCTTTATGTTGTTGTAATATGTGTATCGGGGGGTTTTCAAAAAAAATTGCATTTTGCACTTTTAAACTAAAGGTTTTTATCTTTTGCATTTTAACCCCTTGACTTTTTTTATTTTTAACCCAAAGCTTTTCATCTTTTACAACGTAACCCCAACACTTTTTATTTTTAACTTTGTACCCCCATGCTTTTCATCTTTCGCAAGTTTTTCATTTTACTTTTCGTTTTAGATTTTGTGAGTTAACACGCCGCAACGTGTATGTGGGGTTCAATGTTTTTTCGTCTGTTTTTCCCGTTTAACAGGCCAGTCGCAACGCGTCTATTTTTCTCCGTTTGACAAGTTCGTCGCAATGCGCGGGTCCTAAATCGACTTAGTTATTTTTTCTACATTTTACGTTTATGTCTATTTTTTTCACATCAACACGCCGCAACGGGCGTGCGTGATTCAACGATTTTACGTTTGTTTTTCATTCGGTGTTATTTTTTACTTTAATATTTATTTTATTTGTACGAGCTCTTCTAATGTTGGTGGTCGCTAGCAGCTGTGTGGCATTAATGCTACTTGGTACTATTTTACCGCTATACCTCCTTTACTTAAGAAAAACTAATTTTTTACGTGCATATTTTTATGTACGTATCTGTATAAATTTGATTTGCTCTACATTTCGACGTAAAACTTTTCTGGAAACGAGTCAGGTTAAATATAATACGTTTTCTTTAAAAAAACATATTTTACGTGAATATATTTTTATGTATGTTTCTGTATAAATACGAGTTGGTGTATGTTTTGACGTAAACTTTTTTGTGAAACGAGTCAGATCAAATATAATATGTTTTTGTAATTATTTTATGAATGTTTTGTAAATTTTGTTTCGATCTGAGTGGAGTCAAATTGTGGTTTTTTTTAAAGCTCTAATCTCTTTTGATACAAAATTACATTTATTTAATCTGTGTAATACACATGGTTTTTAAAGATATAACTTTTTTTATTCTTTGATATATAAAATTACATTTATTTAACACGTACAATATACGGGGTTCATATAGATATAACTTTTTATTATTTAATATATAAAAATTACATTTATTCAACCCGTGTAATACATGGGGTTCTAACCTAGTATAAATATAAAATAACATATAGTTTAAGATAACGAAAATGTTATTTTTTTTATAGACAATACTCTTGTAATTTATAAAAGTAGAAATAAAAGATGAAGAGATAAAAAAAAATGTTAGAATATTATCATTATAAATTTTGTGGTTACATTTCATATATATTTACTTGTAGGAAAGAGTGTGCTTTGCGGCAGGTGAGAAATATAACCACGTTACTCTTGGGTTTAGTATTTTTACAGTTTTGCAATTTCACTAAAATCAAAAGGATTTAGTTGATATAAACTTAACACATTAATAGTGTGACCATCTTTAATTTTTTATTCAAAACTTTAATATTTTAGCTAAATTTGGTTGTCTGATGCTGCTGCTACTACTAACATCATTACTACTACCGCTACTACTGCTGCTGCTACTGTTACTACTGCTGCTGCTACTACTACTATTATTATTATTATTATTATTATTATTATTATTATTATTATTATTATTATTTTCATATTATAAATTTACAACATTTTGTTGCATAACAAGTAGTACATGGTGTTTTAGTTGTTTGTTGTGTTTATTGTTGTTGTATATTGCCTTATAGTTATATATTGGTTTGGTATTTGAAGAAACACGGAATCACCGCTCGAGTTTTTTTTTTTTTTTTTAACGGCAAATTTGAATCACTGACGGACCACTGGAGTATCATCGTGCCATCAACGGAACCACTCGATCATATCCATCTCCACTAGGCATAATGCATATACACCAATTTAGAAGGAAACCCAATAAATATCTCAGGACCTATTGGTCCTAAAGCCTTATCCCACCCACAAGATGCCACAAGGCTATAGAGCCATGGGCAAACTGCTGGAGTTATTTGAATCGCTTTATATAAGAGAACGAGAATCACATCTTGTTCTCCCTCTTGATCCTAGATCTACAATGAAGAAGAGAGAAAAGTGGGGATGTAGAGATGGCTGGTAAGGAAAGAATCCCTTATTTCCATTTACAAAAAGTATGGTGGCTCCATATCTTGTTATAATATTTAGTAATTATACAATTAAGTATTTAAACAAAATAATGCCTAATTATATTTGGGTACTAATACTACTGCTACTGCTATTTTACTATTACTAATGTTGTTGCGGTAGTAGTTGCGACTGTTACCATTACTACCATTACCGCTACCACTATTATTATTTATTAATTGTGTACTTAAGTATGTAAATAAGGTAACACTTGATTAACCTAGTAGATTTGCATGCGCAATTCAACAGATGTCACTAAGGCCCTGCTGGTGAGCACAATCTAATAAAACCTGTCTTAGACACTAATTATATTTTAGTACTATTATTATAATAACTATATAAATATTTATTAATTAAATACTTAAGTATTTAATTTAAATAAGATAACATTAGATGTAAATCGTATTTAGACGTCATAAAAATATAAATGGTTAACATAAATTTAAATCTTAAGTGTTATAATTAAAAGAGAAAACTGCTCGGATAGTCCCTGTGGTTTGATCTGATTTTACCTTTAATCCATACATTTTCAAAATTACAGCTATAGTCCCCAACGTTGGCAAATTCGTTCTCGGATAGTCCCTAAAGCGGATGGAGGTTAGTTTTTGGTGTTAAATGGATGTGAAATGACTAGAATACCCTTGTTATTAAAATAATATTTATAACATTAACATATATATCTAACCCATCCACCCCCATTCCACACCTCTTCAACTTTCTGTTTTCCCTCAACCCCCACCCAACTCTGACCACCCAACTCTGACCACCCAACTTCGACCACCTCAACCCCCATCGCTGCAACTCTGGTCAGCCACCCAACTCCGAGCTCCAAAACCACCAACCAAAACACGTGCTGCGGTTAAGGATCTGTACAGTCGGATCTTGGTTGCCATTCGAAGTGTAGAAACTTAGAGATGAAGAGTCGCAGCCTCAAATCATTGTACAGTCGGAGGCCTCTGTTGTGCCGGTGGTGTTGTTTTGGGGTTAACTAAGTCAGGAGTGGTGCGAATCTGGTGGTTATGGTTGTTGTTGGCTTCTTGAATGGAGATTCGTGGTGGTGATGCGGTGGTTTGTGGGTGTCGGCAGGTTTGTGGGTGAGGTTGGCTTGTGGGTGGCGGCTGGTTTGTGGGTGGCAGTGGTTTATGGATGATGGTCGTTTGTGGGTGGCGACAAGTTTGTGGGTGGTGATAATGGTGGTTTGTTGCAATGGTGGTTTGTTGCAACGGTGGTTTGTTGCAGGATCTTGACTTTGACCAGCAATATCATTATTTTTAAATAAAAACGTGGGCCCCACCTTAACTTATTTTGTTTTATATTAAGGACATTTAGGTAATTTTACACACACTTAACTGAGAAAACTAACATCCATCCGCTTTAGGGACTATCCGAGAACGAATTTGCCAAAGTTGGGGACTATAGCTGTAATTTGAAAATGAAGGGACTAAAGGTGAAATCGGAGCAAACCATAGGGACTATCTAAAATAATACTTAATGTTTTAATTAAGTAATCTCATTTGCATTATCTAATGTTTTAATTTAGAGAAATTTATTAAATGAGGGCAAATTCGAAACTATTGCATAGAATTCATGTACAAATATACTTAATTAAAATAATAGTTAATGTGTTGTTTGCTACTACTTCCGGGTTTATTAATTATAAGTTTTATGTTTTATTTTTAACTCTTCTATCGTAAATAAATTGCGTCATCAATCTATTTAATTTGATTTTTCTTTAATGGCCTATGTTCGTTATTTCTTTTTTAAAAGTTAAATACGCAGGTGTCTTTACATTTGGATATTGTAGCTATACAGAGTGCTAGCTAGTACAAGATAAGTGTCTTTACCTCAGCTCTATTTATTGGTCTGAACAAGATACAACTTATTTGAAATTAATTGCACAATTCATAAAAGGAAATCTTTTAGCGAAATTCTGTATATTTCTAGTTACTTATGGTGTTAATTACCAATTCTTGGTTATTGAGATTCATCGTAATTTGAATTCATATTTCGGTACAAATGTTACCTATATTTTATTCCTTCAAACAAATTGATATGATTGAAGTTTTTCTATTTGGAATCATGTTAGATTTAATTCGTATTACTTTAGCTGGAGTATTTTCAACTGCATATTTATGATTTAGGCATGACGACCAGTTGGAGCTTTGTTTAACTAACCTCTCTTTTTTATTGACGTCCTCCTTTCTTTAATATCTAGGAGGTTAAATTAATATTGTTCAGTTCCAGTTAGTGTTTTAGTCGAATTCTAAAAAAACCCAAAAAATAAAATCATAATAGAAGATATCAATATGTGTTTTATATTAATAAAAAACCACATAGTATCAATATTGTTTAGTTGGAATTAATTTGATTCTTCATAGCACCCGTACATTACCATAACTCAATGCCACTTATGGAAAAAATGCCCTAATTTGAATGGAATTCTATTGAATTTTCAACAGTGTTTAGCTTGAATTAGAACACACTCTACTTAACGTTTAATTAACAAATGTTTGGAAAGAAAATGGAACACAGATAAATAAATTGTGCGTAACAAGAAACATAGTACATGAAAAATGATGTTTAACTATTGGAAGATCTTTGAAGATTAATGCTTGATAGGGTATGCTAGATAACATTGTTAAAATAATATGGTAAAAAGATAGCAATACAATGAACAAACGGAGACTAGGGTTCATTTCTCACAAAATCCAAGAATTTTAGGTTACAAACATGGTACATGTGAAATAACCGATATTCGGGCTTCATTAATATCGAAATCCAAGGCGAAGTTTTGTCAAATAGCACGTGTGCGGAAAGAATTAAATGAATCAAAAACATTGTCTAAATCAAAAACCATTGTTGTATGTGCGATAATGTCAACGATTTGAACTTAAATAGAAAAAGTAATATAATGATCAGACCGCATTAATGATCCCGTGAATAACTTTAATGGTGTCGGTTAAAAGCACTAATGAAGAAGCCATGGAGATTAGGTCACATTAATGGATGTGGGTGGTTGAAGAATGAATGTGGGTTGAAAGTATGATTTCATACTTGTTCTTAGTTAATGTATAAGATTGTCAACCTAAATTCATAGTTAAGTTTGATAATTTAATGAATGTTAACTTAAATCAATTCAAGTGATAGCTAGGTTTGTGAAGATGATATGAAGGTGCCTAAGACTAAACGTTAAATAATCTTTTTGATTGGATCCGTGATTACTTTCGAAAACTCTGAAGGAGGAGCTTCCTAATCTTTTTCGATTGGAGATGGATAAGCAATGTAGAGACGAGGATTGGATTGTTAGGCACGTGTCCAATCCGAGTGGTAAGTGGGAATAGAGGGCTGAACCGAATTCTAATGAGGAACTTGCTAAATGGAGCTATCTATGTAGTTTACTTCATCTGGTTTCGTTGACAGTTCGCAAGGATAGGTGGAAATGGTTGGGGGTTGGGTCGGACGGGATCACGGTTGGGTCGGTTAAGCGGTTGTTTGAGTTGAGCTCTAATTTTAGCTCTCGTTTCATTTTGGATTGGTGTAAATGGTTGCCTAAAAATGTAATTTGTTTGCGTGGAGAGCTAAAATGGATAGAATTCCGACTAGGGCGGCGCTTCAAAGGAGGAATATTCATGTTGGAGATAGCAGTTGTCCTTAATGTAATATGGGGATTGAGTCGGTTGAGCATTTGTTTACCTCTTGTTGGGTTTCGTCGGTGATATGACAGAGAATTCAAACATGGTGCAAGACGCCAAATTTTGTGTTTTTCTCGTTCTGGGATGTTTTGGAGGCGCAAAGGTGGTGCGGGTTAGATGGTCAGAAGAAGGAGGTGTTCCATGGTATCGTTATTCTCGCGTGTTGGAGTATTTGGAAAGCAAGGAATGAATTGGTGTTTTCGGGAAAGTATGTTAATATTAATGATATTTATAGCGAGATTAGATCTTTAGGTTTTGTTTCGTATAAAAATAGGTCGAAGAATAGGAATGTCTCTTGGGAGTCGTGGTGTAATTTTGTAAATATGTAATTAGGGTTGGCCGCTCGGTTTCGAGTTGGTTTCGTTTTTTTTTTTAATGAAGTTTACCTTTAAGAAAAAGAAACGTTAATGATCGTTTTTTTAATGAAGTTTACCTAAACGTTAATGATGTATTTTAGAATTTTGCGTAGATACAAATCCACATGGCATTGTGTAATTAACATATCTTTGCGTTTTATAATATAATAATTAACATTTGAGTTTGAGCTGAAGAAATACACGGCTAAATATTTATATTCCCTTAAAAACAAAATATTTAATCTTTAAAATGTTGGCTCAAACAGTACTACGATCTTGTATTTTTATTGGTAACTTATTTTACATTTTTTTTAATGATAATGCTTACATACTTCCCCAACTAAGAGGCAACAGCCTCTATCAAGTGAGTTATCCTCACATTGAAAATTTGTTATTCTTTTATCCACTTAGCAATTTGCTTAAGGGTGAAACTTGAATGAAAACTCAGTAAGAACCAGCTCTTAAAATCTAAATCGATGAAAACATATTCTTAAAAATCCAATATTTTATGATACAGTTTATTTCCACAAATAATCAAGGGGTACGTAGTGTTTTACCTTTTTATTTTCTTTTCATAATCTGACGTAAAAGGCTAACTAACAAAGTATTTATTTATTATTTTCAATTTAAATGTTATGTTTTCAATCTTAAATCATTAATATCAAGTACTATACATATTCTAAAACATTACAATTTCAACACCAACTAGGTGATGCTCGCTCGCGTTGCGGGGCGATGGCCGAATAATTCTCAACTAATTAAAAAAACAGTACTATAGTTTTGCTAGAAATAAAAAGTAAAAAGAGTGTTAGGCAGCTATTTGACACGATTTTTAGTTGGAGGCAAAGTCATATTTTTATTTTTACTTGGGGGAAAAATCAAATTTTTTTCCGAGGTAAAATCCTAATTTTTAGGTAGAGGAAAACCATATTTTTATATTGCACTGGGAGCAAAAACGTAATTTTGAATTGAGGGTGATATCATAATTTTGAACCGAGGGGAAATTCGTAAATTTTAACTGGGGGCAAAAGCATAAATTTATTTTGAACTGTGGGCAAATACGTAATTTTAAACTGTGGGCAAAACCATAATTTTAACGTAGGTATAAAATAATAAACTGGTGTAAAATCGTAATTTTGAGCCGGGGGAAAAACAAAATTTTATTTTGAACTTGGGCGAAAACGTAATTTTGGCTGAGGGTAAAAGTGTAATTTTTTACCGAGAGCGAAATCATATTTTTTAGTTCGGGGCAAAAGGGTAAACGTATTTTGAAGTTGAGGCAAAATCGTATTTTTTAACTGGGGGCAAAAACGTAATTTTAAAGTGGATATATAATAATAAACTGGTTGGTCCAATGGGTATTGCTCGCCGCCCATTTGAACCAATGGCAGAGAAACACTATTCCAGGGCAAAAACGTAATTTTAAAGTATGTATAAAATAATAAACTGGTTTGTTCAATGGGGAGGGACGGCCGCCCATTTAAACCAATGACAGGGTGATACTATTGCTTCTACTCTTTCTTTCCTTTAATTATTAGGATGTTACTGTTCAAATCGTTGGGAAATTAATATATAGGAGAATGATTTAAAGATGGCTAAGGTTTTTAAGAGCAAATAGATAGAAAACTTCATCATCACCAAACAAACATACATTCCATTTAGATGTTAAACTAAATAAGAAATCAACCATATTAAAAGTTTAAAACTACCATAAACATTGCAGAAAAACCGAACAATGAACACATATCAATGGACAAAAACATGTTCCTAGAAAAAACACACATAAATCATTGGTTACGAGGACGGATGGTGCATTTCGACTCGAAGCAAGAATAGAGAGATGTCGTATCCATCATCGACATGGCCGGATGTTGCCATTGGGAGACGTCACCACTGCTATTTTGTTGCACCTGAGGATTTTTTCCAATCGCAATCTCATGAGTCCTTTTCACTTCACCATTGTCAGGTGTTGGAAATGAGTATCCCATATGATTACCGGCTTCTGGCAAAGAAGCAGGCGAGAGTACGACTGGAGATAATAACGGAATCACAGTTTTTGACATATCTTCTTGAGGTTCTTTGCTAGGGAACTGATGGAGGTGGAGAGTGGCCGGAGCTTGTTTCTGGAGGCGTGTTTTGGAGGCGCGGTTGTTTGCTACTGCTTCCGGGTTCATTGTATAGGGCGGTGGTGGTGGTGATGATGAAAATTAACGGACGGAAAATGTGGGGTTGAGAAGAGAAAGGTGAAGGAGGAGTCATGTTTTATAGGGTGGTTACTGCAATATAATGGTTTGTTTATATTAATTCACATGTTTATCATTGCTTATAAACGTATGTTTGGCGTGTGGGGGCTATTTATGCATTTACAAACGTTACATTGTTTTCAAAAAAGGATTTAAGGATTAACTCTTTTTTTTTTTCTATTGAATTTACCTTAGAGTAAATTACAAGTTTTGTCCTTTATATTTGTCTCAAATTTCAGGCGCTGTCCTTTACCTTTAAAATTAATGACTTTTGTACTTAATGTTTGAAAATGTTGCACGTTACGTCCTTTAGCCCTAACTTAGTTAATTTTTTTTGTTAAATCTGGCTACCTAAGGGCAAGTTGGTCTTTTTGCCTATATAATCAAAATTATTTTAATAAAAAAAGGAAAATAAATTAGAAAACAAGTATTATATATGACCTGCTTTCTCCTCTACCCCTTATCACTCCTCTCTGTTTCTATAGATTTCAGCCAAGAACCCATAGCCACCACCTCCCTCACAGCGACCACCACCCCCACCGCCCTCACAACCGTCCACCCACCCTCACCCATAACTACCACACCCTATTCAAGCCCATTCTCTCTCTCTAGGAAACAACCATTCAGGCAACCACCACCGCCAACACTCCTGTACCACCATCATCAGAGCACACCACCACCACCGTCATCTTCTTCTCCGACACTCTTGCACAATCATCAGAACGCCGCCATAAAAAACCCTAGAGCAAAAGAAAAACCAGACATGACTTTTAAATCCAGACATGACAAATCATCACTAAAATCTGAATCAGTTACATCAATTAGAGCAGAAGAAAAACCAATTGGGTGGATGGTGATGGTGGCGTTGAGGAATCAAACCGGTTGCTTCACGAAGGCTCTGTGGTTTCGGTCAGATCTGCAAATGACGGTGAACGACGGTAATTTTTTCTTGGCCGGCGAACGACGGTGAGTGTAGCTGTGCCCTTTTTACCAACTTCCCCTTCACCAAGTTTGATCTTCGTGACCCAACAAAAAAAAATCCTTTTTTTTATTCAGCAGTTGCCCAAGAACACATCCCTTTGACCTTTTGATATTTTCGATCTGATTGATTATCTTCAATTTAATTCTCTTGGTTGGCTACTTGCTTTCAATTCATCAAATTCAATAATGACGGCTTATTATATATAGGTGTGATGTAGTTCAGATCTACAACTTGATTATGAACTTGAATTTAAATTTGGTATGTGTGGTGTTGAAAGGGTAGTGGTGATGGATTTAGGAAATTAGGGTTTGATTAAGGTAGATGCAGATGGCGGCGTATGGTTGGTGGGTGGACTGGTGGGTGAGTGGGGGAGACACTATTATATTTTATCAGTTTCTTAGTTTTTTTATTTATGGGAGGGGAAATGACTATTCTACCCTCATGTGACATAACTTAACAGAAAATTCTAACTGGGTTTGCCCTAAAGGACATAACGTGCAACATTTTCAAACATTAAGTACAAAAGTCATCAATTTTAAAGATAAAGGACAGCGCCTGAAATTTGGGACAAACATAAAGGACAAAACTTGTAATTTACTCTTTACCTTAAATGTAATGGTTTTAATTACCATTTGAACCTAAACCCTCAACTATAAAAAAGATTAACTCTTATTCTATATGTTTACTTATTCTTGCAAGAAAATATATAATTTTTACTAATAAAAGATTCTACTAAATCTCATGCGCTATTTTTTCCTTTTGTTATTGATTATTAATATTAATATTAATATAATAATATAAAGAATATTGATCTAATTCGTACGGTCTAATCTACTTATAATATTATTTTATTAATATATATATATGTGTGTGTATGTATGTAATATATATAGATAAACTGTTATTGAATATATCTATAGAAGGTTGGAGAATCAACGAATATACATTTTTGAATTTAAATTAATTTTATATAGTTACTAAATTATATTTAACTTACCGTAATAATTTAGTTTACGATCAATCATGTATATGAGTTATTTCTCATTGTTGTATAAATATTTACATAGCTCCTTGAGTTTACATTGATGGGTGGGATAAATTAATAGGATGACATTTAGTTTTCTTAGTTATTAAAAATATCAAATATATAATTTAAATTATAAATAGTGGAATCCCTCGCACAATGCGATAGGAATTCGGCTTCGATTGGTATATTCGTTACCATACCCTAACTTGGTATAAAATCTTGTGATAACTTAAAATAATAAATTTTACCATTCCTTCCACAAAAAACAAAACATGATATCGAAGAGAAACTCATTAGCGAAATATGTGTTCTAGCTAATATTAAGATTCAAGCGTAATACAAAATTTATCATTTATCATGTGTAGCTTTCCATTTTAAATTATTCATAATTCAAGTTGTCTAAATTGTAAGTTTTAACTTTTGTATATATTAATAAATATAACAATTATCTATGATATACTAGCATTTTAAATCGTGTTAAATTTTTTTTTTCAGATTTCAAAGAAATTAATATTTTTCGGATTATGGGTGGTCTTAATGAATTTTTATGGTATTTATCATCTTTTACTAATGTGAGATATTTTCTTTATTTAAACCGTATAATACAGGAGTCTATAACCTAGTATAAAATAAAATAAAGAGTATGATAACGAAAATGTTATTTTTTGATAGACGATGCTCTTATTTTATATGTTATTATTAATTTGCATGATAAAAATAGCATTAATTTGTTTCATGTAAATTAATTATTTTGACTATATATTAAAAAAAAATTTCAATAAAAATCATATCACATGATACATACTTTAGATGAAATAAATACTTTAAATAAATGGGGTTTATTAGTTGCCCATACGTCAAGAATACAATCCTAAAACTAAATTGGAATATATATATATATATATATATATGTATATTTGAACGGTAAATTTGAATCACTGACGGACTACTGGAGTATCATCGTGCCACCAGTGAAATCACCCGATCATATCCATCTCCACTAGACATAATGTCTATACACCAATTCAGGAGGAAACCCAATAAATATGGGAAAACCCCCCTTGTGGGAATCGAACCCAGGACCTATTGGTACCAAAGCCTTATCCCACCCCCAAGATGTCACTAGGCTATAAAGCCATGGGCACTAAGGGTATATTTGGTAAAGTAGCTGGTGGCTGGAAGCTGCTAGCTGTAGCTGGTAGCTAGTAGCTATAGCTTTTTAGATATATTTGGTGTTTGGTAGAGTAGCTGGAGCTTTTAATAAAATGTATAAAATGACCAAAATAGACATAACTAAAAATTTAGAAAGTTTGTGCAATAAAAAGTTCCTTATTTTTAGAGGTTAAAATAGTCATTTTTCCTAAAAGCTTGTAGCTCCTTCTAAACGCTACTAGTAGCGTTCAACCAAAAGTTTCAAGCTCCTAACCTAAAAACTTAAAGCTCCTTCAACCAAACAAGACTTTTTATTGAGTATGAGCTTTTTCTTAAAAGCTTAAAGCTAAAAGCTCCTAAAAGCACCATGCCAAACATACCCTAAATTGGAATATATAAGTAGGCTGTGTGCTTTTTATAATGATTATTTGTTTTTTTTTTTAAATTTCTTAGGCTGGGTAGTGAGGTATAAAGTCTTTAAAGGTTTTATCACGTCACATTAGTGCTACATAGGCTTTATGTCATATAGGGGGCTTTAAAGTCTCTCTTTTTAACTTGAATGCAATGGTTTAAACTTTAGATCTCCTATCATGATTACCTAATTATTATTTTTTTATTTTCTATTTTTTAATTTATATACCATTTTTATTTAAAACAAAATTAAAAAAACATAATTTCAATAAAATAAATAAAAGAATACAAACTACTTAATTAAAAAAACATAATTTCAATAAAATAAATAAAAGAATACAAACTACTTAAAAATAAAAACTAAAAAGTTACTTAAAAAACTATCAAATTAAATATAAAAATAAAAACCAACTAAAAAACTATTGTGGCGAAAAACTTCGAACGTATACGCTTCCAAAAGATGACTATATCTTGGTGGGTTGCTATAATTTGAAAATAAAGTTACCACGACCCATTGTGGCTAAAACATCCCACGTATACGTCTCCAAAAGGTGACTATATCTTGGTTGGTTGCTATATATGGAAAAAAAACATTAATTGAAATTAGAAGCATCAAAATAAAAATAAAAATGTATTTATAAATTGCCCTTTTAGTTAACAGAATTACATACAAAATGACCAACCAAGAAATTGCCCTTTTATTTATAAATTGCCCTTTTAGTTAACGTCGAGCCCTCCTAGTGCAAATGCAAGTTCTTCGGTAGGTGTCCACCTCTCGATCATTTTAGGAGCACGTTTGACATTCTCGCTCTTCTTACGGTGCCTTCTTACGCGTCCACGTCTTAAGGAAGTGGGTTGGGTTTCGGGTCTGTTTTAGGTTTTGGGTATGTTTTGGGTTTGGGATATGGGATATGGGTCGTAGGTTTTGGGTTTGTGCAAAAAATATGGTTGTTGATTTAGTGCGGAATAGTATCCAAAAAAACCGGGAAGCGGTGGTGGCGTTGTCGGATGAGGGGAGGTTGGGGTTGTAGGAGGCATCGGATAATACCTGTTATGGGTGAAATTCTGAGCCCATATCCTGATTTTGTATCTTGATTTTTTATTAGTTATATATGATCAGGATACCAGATCAGGATACCGGATCAGGATATTGGTAATATCCTGAGGCAGTATCCTGACTATTACTAACGATTGGCTTGTAAAACGTTGGTTGCAAGGTACCAACGTTAAAAGACTTGATCTACCTGAAGATTCGCTCAAGGTGGTTGAAAAATGGACGTTGATGGTGGAAGAATGGGGCTTGTAACGGTCAGAAAGGCATATTTCGCGAGAATATCGGATGTTGGTCAATGTTATTGACATTGTAACGGTTATATGAGCTGAAGACCCGGTTTTGTAGTCAATAATGTCACACCCCCAAAATCCACCTGCGGAGTATCACCGCTTGGGAGCGTGACTGACCAGGATCAAGCCACCAATCATACAGAACATTGTATAAAATAAAAGTAAATGCAATATAATCCAAACCATTTCCATATGAAAGGTGTTTCCAAAACATAAGTAAGTTGTCATTGTTTAGCGGAAGCGTATTATTGTAAAACCCATAGCAATTAAGTATCAAATATCAAAAGTGTTCAATAAGATGATCAAGATCCAAGCCCCACAACGACCAGCTCCTCCGTGTGCAAGCTCCAATATGTACCTAAGGTCCTGCAAGGCATGCAGCAGATAATCAACAAACTAGTTGAGCGAGTTCACAGTTAATAGTTTAGTTTGGGTAATAGTGCGTTTGTTCAATAAAGTATCATATCGTATCAGTTCCATCGCGGCCTCACAGGCATGTGTGCGAAGATTAGGTTCGTTAGTTCGCGACCGTAGTCTTTACCGACCAGGGTGTGTGCGAAGGCAATTTATCAGTTCGTTCGCGACCATAGTCCTTACCGACCAGGGTGTGTGCGAAGGCAGTTGAGTAGTTCGTAAGCATCAACAGTTTAGTCGTTCGTTACAGTATCAAAGTATGCACAAGTAATCATCCAACCCATTCCCACCCTGGGAACCCATGCCTTGGCTGTGTGAACTCACCTTGGTTTGCTCGGTATGCTAGGTTATGCACTCACAAGTGATTAATCACGTCCTATTGTATGCACGTATAACAAATCAGTTCATGTTCACAATGATACGCATGCAATTTAATGTTCACATAACAGTCAGTTTGCATATCGGCACATCACGTATCATTTCGCATTTAATCATTAACTATCATTCGATTCACATTTACCCATCCTTCGATATATTGCTCATCCTTCGGTCTAACAATTATCACAACCATCACAAATATGTTTCGACACATCTATCGATACACAGTTAGCATCTTACGATTCATGGTTATCTTTCGACACATCAGCTATGTTTCGACATAGTTATCCTTCGGCACACAGATTATGTTTCGGTCAACACACTATCTTTCGGTCAAAGCTATCCTTCGGTCAACACTACTATGGTTCGGTCAATGCTATCCTTCGGTCAACACCTATGTTTCGAAGGACAGGTATCTTTCGGTCACAGCTATGTTTCGATTACTAATATCTTTCGATGAACATCAGTTACGGAATGTCAGTTACGTTTTTCTCAAAGTTTCCAAGTTTTTCCTAACTGATTATCAATTAACACCAATTTCACAAATCAATTAGCATCAACAAGATCAAACAAGCATGATTCCCATGTTTATCAAGAACCCTAATCTGAATAACAAAATCATTCAAACTATCCGATTTACACATAGGTGCCGATTACATAAACATGTCCGATTACAATATGATCAATTCGATTAACCTACATCCGATTAACATACATATTCCGGTTAACACGCAAACGACATATTGCAATACCAACATACATATCCGGTTATCATGGCCAATCCACAAGACATCATCATTGAACATCATCAAAACAGATCCGATTAACATACTAACAATATATTGCAAGACAATTTATAAATCATGAAATCAAAGCATCATAAACAACATCACACTAACCGGAAATCTGGATTACGGTATGGAATCCTTCGAACAGAGAGTAGGTTTGCTATATGCCGTCACACACACACAATAGCACTAGGGTTTTGAAAAATAACTGCCGGTTTGCATGTATCACGTATATAAACGTATCACAGAAATGGGCCAAGCCCATCAGAAAGGCTGGGCCGAAAGATGTCGAAGGATAGGGTCCTTGGTCGAAGGATATGTTTCGAGATCCTTCGAACCGAAAGCTGATCCTTCGAATCGAAGGATATCTTTCGTGGTCCTTCGAATCCTTCGAACAGTATGCCATGTTTCGTGATCTAGACTAAGTGTAATAAATAATAATTCCAATATTATCTTTTACAACCACAAGTAGTTACATGTATGCACAATGACAACACGTTTCATTAAAACACAACGCGTACAATTACAAATCCAACAAGTCAACTACTAAACAGTCAAAGTCAACGCGCATTTAATGCGAAAGTGAAAGTCAGAAACTCGAGTTGTCACATTATCCCCAACTTAAAAGAAATTTCGTCCCGAAATTTGGTACGCACTCACTGAGGAAGCTAGGTAAGTTACATCGTTCACTGGTTTTCCTGGGGTGTCACATCATCCCCCCGTTGATTTGGAATTTCGTCCCGAAATTCAGTAGTAGTAGCTTCAGCCTCAGAAGTGGATGCATTGGTTTCGAATAACTGGGGATACTTTTCTTGCATCTGGTCTTCGCGTTCCCATGTATACTCCGGGCCACGCTGGGAGTTCCAACGAACTCGAACAAGAGGGATTCTCTTGTGTTTGAGGACCTTAACATCCCGGTCCGTGATTTCAACTGGTTCCTCGACGAACTGCAACCGCTCATCGATAGTGAGTTCCTTAAAAGGAACTATAAGGGTCTCATCTGATAGGCATTTCTTCAGATTCGACACGTGAAATACATTGTGAACTGCACCGAGTTCAGCTGGTAGTTTTAATCTGTAGGCTACTTTGCCAATCTTTTCTAAGATTTCGAATGGTCCGACGTACCGCGGATTCAGTTTGCCTCTTTTACCAAAACGAACCACACCCTTCCAGGGTGAAACTTTCAATAAGACCCGGTCCCCGACCTCAAATTCCAATGGTTTTCTACGCTTATCCGCGTAGGCTTTCTGATGGTCGCGTGCTGCCGCCATGCGTTGTCGTATCTGTGCTATCTTTTCTGTGGCGTCCACAACAATATCTGGACCCGTAATCTGACTATCCCCCACCTCTGCCCAACAGAGAGGTGACCGGCATTTACGTCCGTACAATGCCTCGAATGGAGCGGCTTGAATGCTGGTATGGTAACTGTTATTATACGAGAACTCCACCAAAGGGAGGTGCTTTTCCCAGCCGTTGCCGAAATCGATGACACACGCTCGAAGCATGTCTTCTAGAGTTTGAATAGTTCGCTCAGACTGCCCATCCGTCTGAGGATGATATGCTGTGCTCATGTCTAATCGTGAGCCAAAAGATTTGTGCATCGCTTGCCAAAGTTCTGACGTGAATCGTGCATCGCGATCTGAAATAATAGAGATGGGCACTCCGTGCCTCGAAACAACTTCTTTCATGTAGATGTCTGCTAGGGTAGAAAACTTATCCTTTTCTTTGATAGCCAAGAAGTGAGCAGACTTTGTGAGCCGATCAACGACCACCCAGATAGTGTCATTCCCACGCTGGGATCTAGGTAGGCCAGTAACAAAATCCATGGAAATTTGCTCCCATTTCCATTGTGGTATTTCTGGTTGCTGAAGTAGGCCTGATGGTTTCTGGTACTCGATTTTAACCCTTGCACAAGTTAAACACTTGCCGACGTAAGTTGCGATAAGAGCTTTCATGTTTGGCCACCAATAAGTTGTTCTGATATCGTGGTACATCTTATCCGACCCTGGATGTACCGAGTAGCGAGACTTGTGCGCTTCATCCATCACAAGTTCGCGTAAACCGCCATAAAGTGGGACCCAAATACGCCCCGTTACATAGTAGGCGCCGTCTTCCTTTTGTTCCATTTGTTGCCTTGAACCGCGCAAGGCTTCAGCCTTGACGTTTTCGGGTTTTAGTGCTTCTATCTGAGCAGCTCGTATCTGTGCAGGAAGACTGGACTGAATGGTAAGCTGTAGCGCTCGCACGCGCTTAGGTAAAGTGTCTTTCCGACTGAGGGCATCAGCCACAACATTGGCCTTGCCTGGATGATACTTGATAGCGCATTCGTAATCGTTAAGTAACTCGACCCATCGTCGTTGACGCATATTCAAATCCTTCTGCTTAAGGATATGCTCGAGACTCCTGTGATCGGTGTAAATCGTGCACCTGGTACCGTACAGGTAGTGTCGCCATATCTTAAGCGCAAAAACAACAGCTCCCAGCTCTAAATCATGCGTCGTGTAGTTCCGCTCATGAACCTTTAGCTGACGAGAGGCGTAGGCAATCACTTTATCTCGCTGCATCAATACACAACCAAGCCCCTGTATCGATGCGTCACAGTAAACAACGAAGTCATCCGTGCCCTCTGGCAATGAGAGAATAGGTGCGCTGCAAAGCCTATCCTTTAAGTACTGAAAAGCGGTCTCTTGCGTATTACCCCATCTGTAAACGACACCTTTCTGTGTTAGCATAGTAAGTGGTTGCGCGATCTTGGAGAAGTCTTTAATAAATCGCCTGTAGTAACCCGCCAAACCCAAGAATTGGCGTATTTCTGTCGGTGTACGCGGTGCTGGCCAGTTTCTGATCGAATCAACCTTGGATGGATCGACATGAATCCCATCCTTGTTCACCACATGGCCTAAGAAGTGGACTTCACGAAGCCAGAAGTCGCATTTTGAAAACTTTGCGTACAGTTGCTCTTTTCGAAGAAGTTCCAAGATAATACGTAGATGCTGCTCATGCTCCTCCTGACTCTTGGAGTAGATCAAAATGTCGTCGATGAAGACGATAACAAACTTGTCGAGATAGGGTTTGCACACCCTGTTCATAAGATCCATGAAGACTGCTGGCGCGTTCGTAAGCCCGAATGGCATGACCAGAAACTCGTAGTGACCGTAGCGAGTTCTGAAAGCAGTTTTGGAGACGTCCTCATCCCGGACTCTCAGCTGATGATACCCTGACCTCAAATCGATCTTGGAATAGTAACACGACCCTTGCAACTGGTCGAATAAGTCATCTATGCGTGGAAGAGGATAACGGTTCTTCACCGTCACCTTGTTGAGTTCGCGGTAGTCGATGCACATCCTGAACGTACCGTCTTTCTTCTTCACAAATAACACTGGAGCTCCCCAAGGCGAAGAGCTTGGACGAATAAAGCCCTTTTCCAAGAGCTCTTGCAGCTGCTTCGACAGTTCTTCCAGTTCGGTTGGAGCTAAACGATACGGTGCGCGGGCTATTGGTGCTGCTCCAGGAGCTAACTCAATCTGAAACTCGACTTGACGATGAGGAGGTAAACCAGGTAAATCTTCAGGAAACACTTGAGGAAAATCACGCACAACTGGTATATCCTCCAGCTTCTTTTCCTTTGCTGATGCGTCAGTGACAAGTGCCAGAATGGCAGTATGTCCCTTTCGTAAACATTTCTGCGCCTTTAAGAATGAAATGATGCCAACCACAGCACCACTCTTGTCGCCCTGAACTTCGAGAGGTTCTTGACTGGAGCGAGGAATACGAATAACTTTTTCCTTGCATAAGATCTCTGCGTGATGTTGAGATAACCAATCCATGCCGATGACGACGTCGAAGCTACCCAAGACTATGGGTATAAGATCAATCGTGAAAGTCTGACCCGCTAGAACAATGCTACAACCCTTGACTACATGAGCGGCTTCTACACTTTTACCGTTTGCTAGTTCTACGACGTGTTTAGTGTCTAAAGGTATTGGTGTACGTTTTAATAATTTACTCATTTTCAATGACATATAACTTGTATCAGCACCCGAATCAAATAAGACAGTAACGTAAATATCGTCGAGAAGAAACTTACCCATAACCACATTGGGATCATTCACTGCATCTCCTCGACCCAACACAAAAGCACGACCACGAGCTTCATTGCCGTTGTTGTTGTTGTTCCCCCCATTGTTGTTGTTACCATTACCCTGATTGTTGTTATTTCCGTTGCCCTGGTTGTTGTTGTTGCGATTCTGGTTCAACTGAGGGCAATCGCGCTTGTAATGACCTTCAGCCCCACACTGGAAACACCCCCGGTTTCCACGCTGTGGCTGCTGCTGCTGATTCTGTGGAGCTGGCGGTGGAAGTTGCTGGTTCTGATTCACTGGTCGCGCGCTTCTACAATCTTTGGCCTCATGGCCCATCTTGTGGCACCTTTGGCATTGACTCCTGCGACACCTTCCACTGTGGTGTTTGTTGCACCTGTTACACCACGGGTGATTTCCCTTATAACCACTATGTCCCTGACTGCCCGATGACTGCTGACTCGGACTCTGGTAATCGTTGGTGCGACGTTGCTGAGTTTGGGATTGAACAGACGCTGATCCCCTGCTGGAATCCCCGTCCCACTTTCTTTTATTCTCGCTGGGTGTGGCAGAAGTAGCAGCAGTGGGAGTGACTGAAGTAACAGCTGTAGCAGTAGCGCCGACACGTTTTGGCAGTTTATTCTGATCCACTGCCTGATCAGTGATGCGATGAGCGAGACGCTGGATCTCCTGAATGTTGTTGAGGTTAGCCGAGGTAACGTGGCTCTGAATCTCTGGTACAAGCCCCTTGAGATACAACTCAATGCGCTTGTATGGTGGGTCTACCATGGTTGGACATAGCACAGCCAACTCGTTCGACCTCTTGGTGTAAGCTTCAATCTCTGAACCAACCATTTTCAAGTTATACAACTCGTCCTCCAACTTGTGAATGTCTTCTCTAGTGCAGTATTCCCTCTTGATCAGTTCTTTGAATTCATTCCAGGGTGTGGCGTTAGCAGCTGCCAACCCTAAAATCTGCACTTGTGCGTTCCACCAAGTGAGCGCAATCCCTTCAAGTGTGCCAGTGGCGAACTTCACCCTGCGAGCCTCAGGGCATTCGCACATTTCGAAAACCGACTCGATCTTTTCAAACCAGTGGAGGAGTCCGACTGCCCCCTCCGTGCCACTGAACGAGCTAGGACGACAGTCCATGAAAGTCTTGAAGGTACACGCAGGTTGTTGCTGAGCGGGTTGACCTATTGTGTACGAATAGGGCAAAGTTAAGTACGAGAATTAATGTAGGATCTAAAGATCCTAGTGTTTATACTGCAGGGTACACTACCTGCTTGGGCGGCTGCAACTGCCGCAGCAACGAGAGCCTCTAGCTGGGCTTGAGTCATGGTAATTCGTGCGGCCATTGATCTTCACATCAAAGGCAACATAAGTGAGAAAGGTTCGCGAGTAGTGCGATGACAGAAGAGTGTAAGCACATAAGTATTCTCATGCAATGTCAAGTTGTGAGCAAGTAATGTAAGCATACTACGAGCAAAGTTCTATGCAAATTCTAGCATGTAGGCAATAAACATAAACCTTATTACCTAGGGAGTTGAGTCTTGCACGTGGAGCGAAGCGTCGTTGTGGATCGTTGAGAGCACTGTTCTGGTTATAGTCTGGTTTTAATAAAAACGTTTTCCCATATTAAAACCAAGTTCTCTATAACCAATGGCTCTGATACCAATCTGTCACACCCCCAAAATCCACCTGCGGAGTATCACCGCTTGGGAGCGTGACTGACCAGGATCAAGCCACCAATCATACAGAACATTGTATAAAATAAAAGTAAATGCAATATAATCCAAACCATTTCCATATGAAAGGTGTTTCCAAAACATAAGTAAGTTGTCATTGTTTAGCGGAAGCGTATTATTGTAAAACCCATAGCAATTAAGTATCAAATATCAAAAGTGTTCAATAAGATGATCAAGATCCAAGCCCCACAACGACCAGCTCCTCCGTGTGCAAGCTCCAATATGTACCTAAGGTCCTGCAAGGCATGCAGCAGATAATCAACAAACTAGTTGAGCGAGTTCACAGTTAATAGTTTAGTTTGGGTAATAGTGCGTTTGTTCAATAAAGTATCATATCGTATCAGTTCCATCGCGGCCTCACAGGCATGTGTGCGAAGATTAGGTTCGTTAGTTCGCGACCGTAGTCTTTACCGACCAGGGTGTGTGCGAAGGCAATTTATCAGTTCGTTCGCGACCATAGTCCTTACCGACCAGGGTGTGTGCGAAGGCAGTTGAGTAGTTCGTAAGCATCAACAGTTTAGTCGTTCGTTACAGTATCAAAGTATGCACAAGTAATCATCCAACCCATTCCCACCCTGGGAACCCATGCCTTGGCTGTGTGAACTCACCTTGGTTTGCTCGGTATGCTAGGTTATGCACTCACAAGTGATTAATCACGTCCTATTGTATGCACGTATAACAAATCAGTTCATGTTCACAATGATACGCATGCAATTTAATGTTCACATAACAGTCAGTTTGCATATCGGCACATCATGTATCATTTCGCATTTAATCATTAACTATCATTCGATTCACATTTACCCATCCTTCGATATATTGCTCATCCTTCGGTCTAACAATTATCACAACCATCACAAATATGTTTCGACACATCTATCGATACACAGTTAGCATCTTACGATTCATGGTTATCTTTCGACACATCAGCTATGTTTCGACATAGTTATCCTTCGGCACACAGATTATGTTTCGGTCAACACACTATCTTTCGGTCAAAGCTATCCTTCGGTCAACACTACTATGGTTCGGTCAATGCTATCCTTCGGTCAACACCTATGTTTCGAAGGACAGGTATCTTTCGGTCACAGCTATGTTTCGATTACTAATATCTTTCGATGAACATCAGTTACGGAATGTCAGTTACGTTTTTCTCAAAGTTTCCAAGTTTTTCCTAACTGATTATCAATTAACACCAATTTCACAAATCAATTAGCATCAACAAGATCAAACAAGCATGATTCCCATGTTTATCAAGAACCCTAATCTGAATAACAAAATCATTCAAACTATCCGATTTACACATAGGTGCCGATTACATAAACATGTCCGATTACAATATGATCAATTCGATTAACCTACATCCGATTAACATACATATTCCGGTTAACACGCAAACGACATATTGCAATACCAACATACATATCCGGTTATCATGGCCAATCCACAAGACATCATCATTGAACATCATCAAAACAGATCCGATTAACATACTAACAATATATTGCAAGACAATTTATAAATCATGAAATCAAAGCATCATAAACAACATCACACTAACCGGAAATCTGGATTACGGTATGGAATCCTTCGAACAGAGAGTAGGTTTGCTATATGCCGTCACACACACACAATAGCACTAGGGTTTTGAAAAATAACTGCCGGTTTGCATGTATCACGTATATAAACGTATCACAGAAATGGGCCAAGCCCATCAGAAAGGCTGGGCCGAAAGATGTCGAAGGATAGGGTCCTTGGTCGAAGGATATGTTTCGAGATCCTTCGAACCGAAAGCTGATCCTTCGAATCGAAGGATATCTTTCGTGGTCCTTCGAATCCTTCGAACAGTATGCCATGTTTCGTGATCTAGACTAAGTGTAATAAATAATAATTCCAATATTATCTTTTACAACCACAAGTAGTTACATGTATGCACAATGACAACACGTTTCATTAAAACACAACGCGTACAATTACAAATCCAACAAGTCAACTACTAAACAGTCAAAGTCAACGCGCATTTAATGCGAAAGTGAAAGTCAGAAACTCGAGTTGTCACATTATCCCCAACTTAAAAGAAATTTCGTCCCGAAATTTGGTACGCACTCACTGAGGAAGCTAGGTAAGTTACATCGTTCACTGGTTTTCCTGGGGTGTCACAAATAACCACGTGGAAAACAAGTAGAAAGAGTCCCCCAACGTTCAGAATGGAATATTCCCAGCATCCCGGAGTAATAGGAGAGTTAGTTTGTTTTTGTAACTATATAAAGGGGCGATCGGATCATAGGTAGACACAACTTTTCACACACTTTCACTCACACTCTTTGCTCTCTAGCTACTAGCAACCACTACACACAAACACTTGTACTCAAATCTCATTGTAACACTTAGCGATCCGATCAATATCCTGCACTGTATCCTGACGTTTGAAGCAATAGAAGAACAAAGCAGCTGCGATTGTCAGCTCCCGAGGTTTTATGCCGGCGATCTAGATTGATCAAGGGCTTTCCTCGTACATCACGTGTCAACCTTTACTTTTTTGCTCATTGTTTGATCACAGATACGGCTCTATATCCTGAGCCGTATCCTGAAACTGTTTTTGCAAATAACTCAATTAACATATTTTTGAACACATTCTCTTAGCACACTACCTCACTTAACTAATTTGATCACTTAATTGCTTCGGTAATTTTTGACCAAAACAATTTGGCGCCCACCGTGGGGCAAGTGGTGCTATTTCTACTAAAAACTTTTGCAAAATCGTTACTTGGTTTTCTATTTTCAAAACTTTTTGCTACATTATTTTCAATGGCCTCGAGATCAAACATGAGCTCTTCCACCATGTCAGCTACAACCTCTGCAACAACTGGTTTGGTGCTTCCTCCTCCTCCACAAGTTCAAGCTCCTTAAAGAGAAATGAAAGCCAAATATCCTAAGACACTCCTTCCGTTCAGAATGTCAACAGATCTGGTGTTCCAGGGAGAACTCCTGTTATGGTTTCTAATGATAAAATTTTAACTTTGTTTGGTGATATACAGGATCAAATGAAGAAACAACAGGAGACTAACCAAGTCATAATGAAGGAAACACAACTCTTGAAGTCCAACTCCAAGAGACCTGCTGAGGATACTGATACCCATCTGCAGGCCAGGATGTTGAACTTTAGTTCAGCAGTATATACTGAGGATAATCAGGGCAATATCATACCGAGTCGTTCTCAGAGCAATATTCCGGAGATACCCTTAACGGCTAGAATGTCGACTGTGAGGGATCCAGGATATGGCTAGAATCACCAAAATGGTAACTTGTCTGTTAACACCAGTATCCTTGTTACTAATAATCGTGGATCATTGCAGGATACAGGTGTGACATCAGTGATAACTAGAGAGCTTCAAAAGTTGAAGGATATGATATCAAGTGTGCCTGGGATAGTGCAGCCTATACCGGAAGTATCCCGGGATAGTCACAACATATCCCGCTTTGCTCACCCCATTTGTGATGCAGAAATCCCAAAGAGATTCCAGACTCCCAACGTGAAGCCGTATGATGAGACGACGGATCCTGAGGAGCATATTGCCCAGTATAGGGAGAGGATGGAGATTAACCCTATCCCGTCAGATCTTAAAGAAGCATGCTTGTGCAAGGGCTTCGGCTCTACTTTAATAGGATCAGCCTCGATATGGCTTCTAAATGTTCCTCCTTATTCAATTACATCGTTTGCTCATTTAGTTAATTTATTTAATAGTCAATTTTCTTACAGCAGGAGCTTTGAAAAACTAACAAGTGATCTGATAGCACAGGGACCTCAAGAATCCCTGTGGGACTATGTTAACAAATTTAGTAGAGAATCCCTGGATATCCCGAACCTTGATGTTGCCACGGCAGTACAAGCGTTCAAAATGGGGTTACAGAAGGATTCTCAATTTTATCAAGATCTTGTGGTGAATCCTTGCAGGAACTTAGACGAAGCTTGGAACAGGGCCTTAAGATACATAAGGCTCGAGGATGACAAGAAAATGCAAGAGAGGATGAATGCATCCTCAACATATGAATCAACTAACAGGAAGTCAGAATCCTCGTATATACCATATCGCTCTAAGCCATATGGCCGGACAACAAAAAAGTGAATGCTGTTGAAGACGAGGATCTTGAGGAGTATCCTGAGTTATCTGAATATTATTTTTCTGTTAATATACCTGAACTGATGTATGCTATGCAGGGTTTAGGAGACAAAGCAAGATGGCCCCGGAAGAATCAACAAAAAACTGATTGGAAGGATAAATCCAAATGGTGTGCCTTCCATGAGGATTTCGGACATGTTACTGAGGATTGCATTGCTTTAAGGAAAGAAATAAGCTATCTCTTGAGCAAGGGATATCTGAAGGATCTCTTAGGAAGAAAGAAGAATAAGGGTCAGGATACTGAGAAGGATCCTGAACGAGCAGCCTCACCTCCCCCGGATGCCAAGATAATCAACTTCATTTCGGGAGGATCCGACATTTGTGGGACTTCGTATTCGGCGGCGAAGAGACATGCAAAAGAAGCTAAGGCTGAAAGGGGAGACAAACCTGTCAGGATGACTACCCTCACAACTGACAAAGTGATCACATTTGATGCTGATGACAGGGATACTGTCCAGGATCCTCATCATGATGCTCTAGTAATAACGTTATATGTGGCTAACCATTTTGTACGCAGGATATTGGTTGATAATGGCAGCTCCGTCAATATAATCCAACTAGAGACTCTGAAGAGAATGAATGTATCTCCGATGGATATGTGCTTGTTGGGTTCAGTGGAGAGGCTAGGAACACAGTGGGAGAGATAAAGTTACCAGTATATGTTGAAGGAGTCAACTCGATACAACGTTTCTGTGTGATGGATTCTCTATCCTGCTATAACATCATACTGGGAAGACCATGGATTCATGATATGAAGGCTGTGCCATCAACATATCACCAATGCATCAAGATCCCTACCACTTGGGGAGTTGTCAAAGTCGATAGTGATCAGCAGGAGGCAAAAGAATGTTACTCATCCTCGATGAAATCCTCGACCAAGCCTAGTGCAGCATAGCAATTAAAGATGCGGGCCCAGGATATCGTGGAGGATCCGGAGCAGGATGTGAAGAAAATTATCTTGGATCAGGATAATCCTGATATCTCGGTGCTCGTAGGAACCAATATCCCTCGGGATATTGAAGAGTAGTTAACTAACTTTTTGAAATGCAGGATGTCAACGTTTGCATGGAAGCATGAGGATATGACAGGCATATCCAAAGACATTATCACTCACAAGCTTGGAATTGACAGATCATTCAAGCCTGTTCAGCAAAAAAGAAGGAAATTTGCTCCAGAGCGGAATACTATTATCCAAGAGGAAGTTGAAAGACTGTTGAAGTCCAGGATGATCAGAGAAGTTAAATTTCCAAGATGGCTAGCAAACGTAGTCGTGGTATAGAAGAAAAATGGGAAATGGAGAGTCTGTGTAGACTACACAGACTTGAACAAGGCTTGTCCTAAAGACCCATTTCCTCTTCCTCACATTGATGCAATGGTGGATGCTACTGCCGGGCATGAAATGTTGACCTTCATGGATGCATCCTCAGGATTTTAGCAGATACAAATGGAACCTTCTGACCAGGAGGATACTGCCTTCATGACACCAACAGGTATTTATTATTATACGGCTATGCCTTTTGGTTTGAAAAATGCAGGTACAACATACCAGAGATTGGTAAATATGATGTTTAAAGACAAGCTGGGGGACACCATGGAGGTATACATTGACGATATGGTGGTAAAATCAAAGAAAGCCCAGGATCACCTCCAGGATATTAAAGGAGCATTTGATATCCTGGACCAATATAACATGAAGCTAAATCCTGCTAAGTGTCATTTCGGAGTGGGGGCAGGAAAATTTCTAGTATATATTGTTTTGGTCAAAAATCACACAAGGATAATGCAACCAAACTTTATGTAAATGGGGTATGATGCTTGGTTTGTAGAAAAAGTAAAGGATCACTTCAATGTGAAATATGCAAAGACACAATGATTTATACGAGGAAAAAGCCCTTGATCAATGTATGATCTCCGGCATAAAAAACCTCGGGTGATGGCAACTACCGATCACCAAACTTCAATATAAGAAAAATAGTTACAACTTTGGATGATAATGAGCTGAGTACAAGGATCACTATAGTTTCAAGTGTCTAAGCGTGTGAGAGTTGTGTTGTGTGTTCTTCCGAATGAGGAAGAGTGGTATTTATACAAGTGTAGGTGACCTATTTTAGGTAAAAAGACTAATAATCAGCTCATTACCCCTTTAGAAATAATAGACAATCTAGCCTAAATTGCCGTCCTTAAATCAAGCTAAGTTTCCATATCCTTTGCAACGTCTATCTCCGATTAAGCTAATGCCATAATTGTGAAGACGCGTCCCTTGGTTATGATGCTAAGAGCGGATCCTGCTAGTCATTCCTGCAAAACAACATTAAATTCAACGAAAGCAACTGTTAGCATGAGGATCCTATGATGGTCCGTGATCCTGATCCTGGAAGTCTGCTGAGGATCACTATCTGCCAAAGAAACAAGGATCACTGGTTAGGATCACGTGTAAGGATCATGTATAATAAAAATCCAGCCCTAACAATTGCCCCCAAAATATAAGGAGTTTATTGTAAATTAATGAGTTATATTTTGCTCTGATCTTATCTTCAACGGACTACTCGGATAACTAGCCGTTATAAGCGGACTAGCCGTTGTGATCATTACATCAATGAAGTGACATCCCTGCAAATCATGATTATAAATAGGAGATAGGGTTGGGATCACTCTGCATTTAAATTCGATATAACTTCCCTTTATAATTTCTATCGAAGATCGATCAGGTATTCTCTTTTCTTTTTCATTCTTCCTCCTCTTACGCTGTTTTTCTGCTCCCTGTTTTTATTTTGCTGTGAGGATGTTGCTCCGAAACTCTCCCCATAAGGATCACGAGAAGAGCAGTCCCCTGAAAAGCCAAGGGATCATTAAGGACTCTCCTACGGAGAGATGTTGCTTTACCGATGCTCATGTTGACAGGATCCGTCACTGTTTTCCGGCGGATACCGTCTTCAAGTCTTTTACTCCCACCGCTCTGAGTGATTTCGTTTCCGACGCCTGGGTGGCCTTTCCTGCAACTCCGTTTACCATAGGATATTCATACCCTTTTCCAGCCTTCACCCAGTTCTTCTTTTCTCTGACCGGTATGTCCTATATCCAGGCCATGCCGATGATCTGGAGGGTTCTGTGTACCCTTGAGAGGATCATCGAGCAGGAGGGGATTGACTTCGGGATGCCGGAGCTGGCCGAGTTATATGATCTTACCACATTTGGTTCCTGTCGATACTTGTTGAAACGGAAAGCTGGAGAGGATCACCCTGTTTTTAAGGTCACAAAAAATGATACCAACTGGAAGCGACGATTCTTCTTTGTTAGGAGAGATACCATCCCTAGCGGGGAGGATCTGCCCAAGGAGTGGGCCACTCATGGTAGGATAGAGGATCCTTGAAGGATCACCATCAGACTTGTCTCTTATGATGAGGATCTCTAATGTCTTTTTTGTCTTTTGTGTTTTTTCAGCTATATCCGTTACTCATCTCAAGTTAACTCCTGCTGCAAGAGAGAGAGTTTTAGCTTTCAAGAAGCTTGATCCTGAGACCAGAAGTTTTCAAGTCACCATCCAGGATTCACAAGAAGTATCCTCCGCATCTGCCACAATGTCAAGTAAGTATCCTTACCAAAAAGTAAGTTCTATGCAAAAGTATTAAATTAGTTAGGAGACTTATCTTGTTTTGATTGTGTAGGTGCTGGGAAATCTGCTAAGTCCGCCAAGTCTGCCTCCTTGTTTGGGGTTGATGATCTTGCCAACGTCAAGTCTTCGAAGAAGAAGACTCCTGCTGCTAGTCCCTCTGCTTCAGCCCCTAAATTACCCATTAGGGGTAAGGGAAAGAAGAGGAAGACTTCTGAGGATCTCCAAGGATTTCCCCTGATTCGTCAGCAGTTTCTTGATTCTGTCAACGAGGTTAGGATCACTGCCCCTGTTGGTTATCCTGATGGTTTTTGAGGATCACCTGTGTCTGATGTCATATCTTGTTGTTTTTGCAGAAACTTACTGAAATAGAGACTTATGTTAACCACGTTGAAGATCAGGATCGCCAAATTGCCGACCTCCAACAGATGGGTGTGCTGAAGGATCTCAAGATAGCCGATCTTGAGAAGGAGCTCCGGGCTACCAGGGATGAAGCTGTCAAAGCATTGATTAAGTTTGACTACGAGAAGCATGATATCACCCAGGATGCTAAGGTCTCTGCTGCGATAACCATGTATAAGATCCAACTGCAAATGGCTGCAGAGGCTCAGGATCCTTCCTTTGACAAAGGTACATGGGACGTGGAAGGTTGGAAGGCAAGGCTGGCAGAGTTGGAGGATGATGATGATGCTGAGGATATCCCTATGCTTGAAGGTGGAGATGCTGGTAAGGATCAGGGTGAAGCAAGTGGAGCTGGTGGTGATGGTGCAGCGAAGGTTTGAGCTGCAAGATTGGGCAATGATGGAAACTTCTAGACATAGCCGGAGCCCAATTTTTAAATTTTGGTAGTAGTTTTTGTGGTTGATGGTCTGTAATCTTTGAACAATAGTTTTTAGGGTTAAGGATCCTGGATCCTTTGGACAATAGGTAGGATTACAAAAGGTGGAGGGATCCTCTGTTTGGGGGATGAAGCCTTTGTGATCCTGCCGCTTTTACTTTCCTGCACCTGCTAAGACCGCAAAGACAATGGACACCCTTTGCCAACCCATGTGGACGGGCCACGTTTTGCTGGTAGAAATGTGGGTTGGCAATTTTGACAACTTTTGAAGGGTTAATCCTTTCGTTAATAAATAAAATCTTAAACTTTTGTCGCTTATCTTGTGTTATTATCCTTTTTATTTTCAATTGTTTTGGGCACATGTTTGTTTGAGTAAGAAAAGTTGAGCAAATTATGTTTAAGAAATTTAGGATATGATCCTGGATCAAATATCCTATAATCGAAAATTTTCAAGGTAGTTTATTTTAAGGATCATAGGTTCAGTTGTCAAGTTCTAAAGGGTATTCAAATGAATAATGAAATTGAAAATAGTTAAGGATCATACCTGAGGATCCAAGTTAGGATTCTAACCTTTAATCGGGATAACCATAAGTAAAACTTTAATGGATAATAAGGATTAAGGATCCTTAAATGTTTAACTTCGAGAACCTGAAAAATGGAATATAACTTGGGACTAAGCCAATATAAAAGATAAGTTAGTAACTGGGGGCAAGCCCATAGGATCACTGAGGATGATCCCAAAGGATCACTGGGGACAAGCCCAAAGGATAACTGGGGACAAGCCCAAAGGATAACTGGGGACAAGCCCAAAGGATCGTATGTAAACTGGAGTATGGCCCTTACTGGCGACTATCCAAACTTAGTGACATGAAAATGTCAAAACCTTAGCTAACGTGAAAACGTTAGAAACCTTATGAACGGATGTATGGTACGTCTACCATTATATGTAGGATCCTGGGTATAGCCAGTACGATGAGGTTGTCAGCCCCGGAAGTGGGTACTGGTCCCAAAGACGTGAACTATATCAGGATCATCGTGCGCTGCTGGCGGAAACTGGGGATAATCCCAAGGATAACTGGGGACAAGCCCAAGGATTTGCGTTGCTTTTGAAGATCTTTGACGATATGCTGTAGATACCTGAACTATCATAACTCAAATGGTTCGTGAGAAGAGGATGAAGGATACATGATCCTTATCCTTTGGTAAAAAGTAAGGAAACGTAAATGTTTTAAGATAAGGATATTACCAGAGTAAGGATCACTGACGTCACCGGGATCCTTCGAGGATACTTCAGTGTAAGGATCACATGCTTGAAGGATCATGTTCACATAAAGTATCTCTTTAAGTGAACAGCATTCCAGGCTCTTGGTAACAAGTTTCCTTCCATAGTTAGCAATCTGTATGCCCCCTTTCCTGCTTCAGCTTCAATCAAGTAAGGGCCTTCCCACTTTGGTGCTAATTTCCCGTTAGCAGGATTAATAGTGTTTTGGAATGTTTTTCTCAACACCATATCTCCGACTTGGAACTTCCTTATCCTAACATTTTTGTTGTAAGCACCAGCCATTCTTTGTTGGTAGCTTGCCATCCTTATCCTAGCCAGATCCCTGATTTCCTCAATAGTATCCAAATCCTGAGCCAGGATTGCAGCATTTTCTTCAGGATCACGAACACTTGTTCTAGCAGTTGGGATCACCATCTCTGTTGGGATCACTGCTTCTGCCCCAAATACTAAAGAAAAAGGTGTTTGACCAGTGGCATTCTTGGGAGTTGTTCTATCAGCCCATAGCACATAAGGTAACTCCTCTGCCCATTTTCCCTTTTTGGATCCTAGCTTCTTCTTCAGATTGTTGATGATGATCTTGTTGGATGATTCTGCTTGGCCATTGGCCTGTGGATGAACTGGTGTTGATGTTATCATCTTGATTCCCCAACTGTCACAAAAGTTAGTAGTTCTGCTTCCAATGAATTGGGAACCATTATCACATACAATTTCAGAGGGAATGCCAAATCTAGTTATAATGTTTCTTTTGATAAAGGATATAACTTCTTTTTCTCTGACTTGAGCAAAAGCTTCAGCCTCTATCCACTTAGAGAAGTAGTCAGTCATGGCAAGCATAAATACTTTTCCACCAGGTGCTTTAGGGAGCTTGCCAACTATATCCATTCCCCATCTCATGAATGGCCAAGAGGATGGTATGGGGTGTAGCAATTCAGCTGGTTGATGAAGGATATTGCTGTGTCTTTGACAAGGATCACATTTCCTAGCATATTCTACAGCATCCCTTTTCATGGTTGGCCAGTAGTATCCTGTTCTAAGGATCCTTGAGAATAATGCCCTGCCCCCAGTGTGGTTTCCACAATCTCCTTCATGGAAGTCTCTCAACACTTCTTCAATTTCAGGATCCTCAATACACCTTAAATATGGTCCTGCAAGGGATCGTTTATATAGCACATTATTTAAGATTGTAAATTGAGATACCTTAATCCTGAAAGCTCTAGGATTTTCTCCCATCGGAATCTCCCCGTGTTGCAAGTATTTCATGATTGGTGAGACCCATGATCCTGCATAAGATTGAGCTTCTTCACTAGGGATTACTGCAGTATCCTCTTCTATTTCCATGGCCACTTGATTTTCAATAGCAGGAGCCAGGATATGGATGATAGGGATACTTATGTCTTCTGGAATTTTTAAGGATGATCCTAAGTTGGCCAATGCATCAGCTTCCGTGTTATCCTCCCTTGGTACCTGTGTTAAGCTGAAAGAAACAAAAGAGAGTGCCAATTCCTTGACTATCTCTAAATATTTGGTTAGTTTTTCACCTTTAACAGCATAGGATCCCTTAAAGTGATTGGTGATCAATAATGAGTCTACATATACTTTAAGATATTTTACCCCCATATCCTTAGCAATTTGCAAGCCAGCAATTAAGGCTTCATATTCAGCCTCATTGTTAGTTGCTTGGAACTCACAGGCTATGGAGTGGGGTATTATGTCCCCCTGTGGCGATTTTAGTAGTATCCCGAGCCCTGTGCCCTTGACATTTGAGGATCCATCAGTGTGTAGTATCCAAGGATCCTTGGTCTCATCCAGCTGTTGGACCTCCAATTCTGCTTCTTTTTGTAGATCACTACTGAAATCAGCCACAAAGTCAGCTAGTGCTTGGGATTTGATGGCTGTTCTTGGCTCATATCTTATATCATGGGCACTAAGCTTTACCGCCCACTTAGCCATTCTTCCCGACATCTCTGGTTTCCTGAGGACATTCTTAATTGGAAAGTTAGTTCTAACAACAATAGTATGGGTTTCAAAATAATGCCTTAGCTTAGTTGATGCCATGATTAATGCAAGAATAAGTTTTTCGAGGTGTGAGTACCTGGATTCGGCATCAAGTAAACTCTTACTTACATAGTAGATAGGATATTGTGTACCTTCGTGATCCTTAACAAGGACAGCACTTACAGCGGTTGAGGATACCGCCAAATATAAGGATAACACATCTCCTTTTTCGGGCTTTGATAATGCTGGTGCTGAGGACATATATTCTTTAAGGGCTTGTAAAGCATTCTCATGTTTCTCAGTCCATTCAAATTTCTTGTTCTTCCTTAGGATATCGTAAAATTCTTTACATTTTTCTGAGGATTTTGATATGAACCTGTTCAGAGCTGCTATCCTGCCTGTTGGCCTTTGCACATCCTTAGCATTGGCAGGGGACTTGATGTTTATTAGTGCTTTAATTTGCTCCGGACTTGCCTCAATGCCCCTCTGAGTTACCATATATCCTAGGAATTTACCTGCCTTAACACCAAAGTGGCATTTTGAAGGATTAAGCTTCATGTTATAATTATCAAGGATATCAAATGCTTCCTCCAAATCCCTTAGGTGATCCTCAGCTTTCTTTGATTTGACTACCATATCATCTATGTATACTTCCATAGTTTGTCCAATTTGATCTTTAAACATCATATTCACCAGCCTTTGATATGTTGCACCTGCATTTCTTAATCCAAAAGGCATGGCAATATAACAATACAAACCTGTTGGGGTCATAAAGGCTGTATCCTCTTGGTCAGATGGTTCCATCTGAATTTGTTGGAATCCAGATGATGCATCCATAAAGGTCAACAGTTCATGCCCTGCTGTTGCATCCACCATGGAGTCAATGTAGGGTAATGGGAAAGGATCCTTGGGACATGCCTTATTCAGATCGGTGAAGTCGACACATACCCTCCACTTTCCATTTTTCTTTTGGACAACGACCACATTGGCTAACCATTTTGGATACTTTACCTCTCTGATCATACCTGCTCGAAGTAGTCTCTCTACTTCTTCTTGGATAATGGCATTCCTTTCTGGTGCAAATTTCCTCCTTTTTTGATGGATTGGTTTGATAGACCTGTCAATGCCAAGTTTGTGAGTAATAATATCCTTAGATATACCTGTCATATCTTCATGTTTCCAAGCAAAGGTAGATTTTCTTCTTTTGAGGAAGGATATTAAGTCTTCTTTCATCTTGCCAAGGATCCCTGATCCGATATAGATTTTTGATTCAGGATCACTAGGATCCAAGAGGATTTCGTCCACATCTTGTTCCCTTGCCTCCAAGACATTCCTCGGAGGATACTGTGATTGCTATTGCTCCCTTGGCTTCGAGGTTGGCTTCATGGATGATGTATAACAATCCTTAGCCTCCTGCTGATCACTGTCGATCTTGATTATTCCCCATGGGCTAGGGAGCTTCACACATTGATGGTAGGTGGATGGGATTGCTTTCATATCATGTATCCAAGGTCTGCCTAGGATAACATTGCAACAAGACAAACAGTCAATAACACAAAATTTCTGATAATTATGTAATCCTTCCACGTAGATTGGGAGTTTGATGTCCCCCAGAGTTTTCTTCGTTTCTCCACTGAATCCTACAAGCACGGAGGATCTTGGTGTGATGTCTGATTCTGGGATACCCATTTTCTTTAGAACATCAAGCTGGATAATGTTCACTGAGCTTCCTCCATCGATAAGGATCCTGCGGACAAAATGGTTAGAGATAAAGAGAGTAATAACTAAACTATCATGATGAGGATCCTGAATATTGACGCGATCATCCTCATCAAACGTTATTATCTTCCCTTCTGAGACACTTGATGTTCTAATAGGCCTTTCTCCATTATTCATTTTTGACTCCTTTGCATGCCTTTTGGCCGCCGAGAAGGATGTACCACAGATATCTGATCCTCCGGAAATAAAGTTGATCACTTGTGCATTTGCCGGAGGTGCTGGAGCCTTCTCAGGGATCCTTTCAGGATCCTGAGTCCTTTGCTTTTTTCTTCCCAATAATTCTTTTAGGTGCCCCTTGCTTAACAGATATCCAATCTCTTTTCTTAAAGCTATGCATTCTTCAGTTAGATGCCCGAAATCCTCATGGTATGCACACCATTTTGACTTGTCTTTAGTCCCGGATGGTTTATCATTCTTCCTGGGCCACCTAGCTTTTTCACCTAGATTCTGCATTACAAGGATTAGTTCATGATTATCAACGGAAAAACAATATTCTGAGATTGGAGGATAATCCTCATCATCCTCTTCTTGGTCAACAGCGTGCACATTCTGGTTCTCATTTCTATGGTAGGATTTGAATTTGTTGTTCTTGAAGGAGGATCCTTGCTTCTCCTGTTTTGAGGATCCTACTTGTCTCTCCTGGATCCTCTTGTCATCCTCTAGCCGGATGAACCTGAGTGCCCGAGTTCTTACTTCATCTAGATTCCTGCATGGTGTCATAACAAGATCATCATAGAATAATGAATCCTTAAGCAGTCCCATTTTGAAGGCTTCAACAGCCGTAGCCATATCCAAGTTGGGAATGTCCAAGGATTCTTTACTAAATTTAGTTATATAATCCCTTAATGATTCATTATGACTTTGAGTTACCCTATATAAATCACTGGTTAATCTTTCAAATTTTCTACTACAAGAGAATTGGTTATTGAATAAATTAACTAAATTAGCAAATGAAGTAATAGAGTAAGGGGGAAGACTTAGCAGCCACTTAAGAGCTGATCCAGTAAGAGTGGATCCAAATCCTTTACATAGGCATGCTTCCTTCAACTTTTCCGGGATAGGATTGATCTCCATCCTCTCCCTGTATTGTGCTATGTGCTCCTCTGGATCCGTTGTACCATCATATAGCTTCATAGTAGGGATATGGAACCTTTTGGGTACCTCTGCATCACAAATCGGTGGTGCAAAGCGAGATACCTTATGGCTTCCATCTGCAATCTCTGGGATAGGCTTGACTACCCCTGGAACACTTGAGATCATATCTTTTAGCTTCTCCCATTGGGTTCAAGTTAGGGAATCCATATTGCTGGGATTCGGGGATAACGGAGGGACCAGTGGAAGCAATGGTCTGCATTGGAATGAAGTCCCCTTGATGGACATCTAGACTTCCTGTTTGCAAACTTTTTAGGGGTCCTGGCATTTGGAAGGATCCTGGTATTTGGAAGGATCCTGGTATCTAGGATGATCCTGGAACGAAGGAGGATCCTTGAACCTGGGATGATCCTGGAATAAAGTAGGATCCTTGAAACTGCTGTGCTCCCGGGTAGGCTCCCGAATTCATGAAGGATCCCATATGCTGGGGATAGGATCCTGCCGGCTGAAAGTGTGAGTCTGATGCCTGAGTCATTGCTATCGATCCGAGGTGCAATCCTCTTGATTCTCCCATAATTTGCACGTCTGGAATTCCTGATGGATGAGAAGGAATCATTGGAGTATCAAAGCTCAAGGATTTGGGCATCAGTGGGGGATGATCCTCTGCCGTTTTCTTTTGTCTTTTGAGATCTCCAATTTCCCTGAGGATCCTTTCATTAGTTTCATCCTGCCGCTGCATACGATCCTTCATCTGCAAAATCAAAGTAAATACATCACTAGTACTGGGAATATAAGAATTCATAGCAGAGGAAGATGGAGGTTTAGAGTTAGTAGGAGTTTGTCTCTTCTCAGCATTCTTCTGGGATCCTGCCGGTGGAGGAGGCAGAGTGTTCTGAGACGAGGTGACTGCAGACATCGCCGTGGACATGTTTTTCAATGATGAAGCCATGTAATTCTTTGAAATGATTTCGAACAGAAAGTTTTCTTATGAATGAAGCACCAATTGCCCCACGGTGGGCGCCAAACTGTTTTGGTCAAAAATCACACAAGGATAATGCAACCAAACTTTATGTAAATGGGGTATGATGCTTGGTTTGTAGAAAAAGTAAAGGATCACTTCAATGTGAAATATGCAAAGACACAATGATTTATACGAGGAAAAAGCCCTTGATCAATGTATGATCTCCGGCATAAAAAACCTCGGGTGATGGCAACTACCGATCACCAAACTTCAATATAAGAAAAATAGTTACAACTTTGGATGATAATGAGCTGAGTACAAGGATCACTATAGTTTCGAGTGTCTAAGCGTGTGAGAGTTGTGTTGTGTGTTCTTCCGAATGAGGAAGAGTGGTATTTATACAAGTGTAGGTGACCTATTTTAGGTAAAAAGACTAATAATCAGCTCATTACCCCTTTAGAAATAATAGACAATCTAGCCTAAATTGCCGTCCTTAAATCAAGCTAAGTTTCCATATCCTTTGCAACGTCTATCTCCGATTAAGCTAATGCCATAATTGTGAAGACGCGTCCCTTGGTTATGATGCTAAGAGCGGATCCTGCTAGTCATTCCTGCAAAACAACATTAAATTCAACGAAAGAAACTGTTAGCATGAGGATCCTATGATGGTCCGTGATCCTGATCCTGGAAGTCTGCTGAGGATCACTATCTGCCAAAGAAACAAGGATCACTGGTTAGGATCACGTGTAAGGATCATGTATAATAAAAATCCAGCCCTAACATATATGGTGACCAAAAGAGGAATAGAGGCGAGCCCGGAGCAGATTAAAGCCATCTTGGATATTAAATCACCCTCAAATATGAAAGATGTTCAACGATTAACAGGGAGAGTGGCAGCATTAAACAGATTTATTTCAAGATCCTTAGAGAAATGCAAAGAGTTTTATGATATCCTGAAAAAGAACAAGAAATTTGAATGGGGTGAGAAGCATGAAGCAGCCCTGCAGGATTTGAAGCAATATCTTTCAACTGCACCTCTACTGATGAAGCATGAGAATGGTGAACCACTATCCCTATACCTCGCAGTATCAGGGAATGCTGTAAGTGCCGTCCTTGTAAAGGATCATGAAGGTCAGCAATATCCTGTTTATTATGTTAGTAAAAGTTTGTTAAATGCTGAAACTAGGTATTCTCATTTAGAAAAATTGATACTAGCATTAGTTATGGCATCAACGAAGCTTAGACATTACTTTGAGACACATAGGATTCATGTTAAAACAAATTATCTTGTCAAAAATGTGCTTAGGAAACCAGAGATGTCAGGCAGGATGGCTAAGTGGTCAGTAAAATTAAGTGCCTATGATCTAATATATGAACCTAGAAATGCCATAAAGTCTCAGGCTTTAGCTAACTTTGTGGCTGATTTCAGTAGTGACATTTAGGATGAGGTAGACCTAGAAGTTCAACAGTTAGGAGAATCTTCAGGATCCTGGACGTTATATACTGATGGTGCATCTAATGTAAGAGGAGTAGGATTGGGAATACTACTAAAATCGCCACAGGGGGACATATTACCCCAGGCTATTAGGTGTGAGTTCCCTGCTACTAATAATGAAGCAGAGTATGAGGCTTTAATTGCAGGATTAGAATTGGCTAAGAATATGAGTATCAAGAATTTGCAAGTATATGTTAACTCCTTGTTAATTACTAATCATTTTAATGGATCCTATGCAGTCAAGGGTGAGAAATTAATCGAATACCTCGATATTCTCAAAAAATTAGCAGGATATTTCGATATTTTTACACTTGAACAGGTACCAAGGGAGGATAATGCTGAAGCAGATGCCTTAGCAAACCTGGGATCATCGATCAGGATACCAGACGGGACCCAAATACCAATATTACATATCTTGTATCCTGCAACGAATCCCAAGGATAAAGAAGTAGCAGGTATTCAGGATCCTAGAGCAGAGTATCCTGAAAAGGATCCTAAATCCTGGATGACTCCAATCATGAGATATCTCAAGGAAGGACAAATCCCCGGAGATGAAAATCCTAAGGCATTTAGGATGAAGGTATCACGATTCACTATTATAAACAATGTTTTATACAAGAAATCTCTTGTAGGACCGTATTTGAGGTGCTTGGAGGGTCCTGAAGCCAAAGAAGTACTTCAGGATATACATGAAGGGGATTGTGGTAACCACACTGGGGGCAGGTCATTGTTCTCCAAAGTATTAAGGACAGGATATTATTAGCCAACGATGAGGAAAGATGCTGCAGAATATGCTCGAAGGTGTGATGCATGTCAAAGGCATAGTAACATACTACATCAACCAGCTGAACCACTATATCCTGTAGCGTCCCCTTGGCCGTTCATGAAATGGGGGATGGATATAGTAGGGAAGTTACCAAAAGCTCCGGGAGGAAAAGTCTTTATGCTAGCAATGACGGATTATTTCTCTAAGTGGGTTGAAGCTGAAGCATTTGTCCAAGTTAGAGGCCAAAAAGTAGTATTGTTTTAGTCAAAAATTACCGAAGCAATTTAGTGATCAAATTAGTTAAGTGAGGTAGTGTGCTAAAAAGTGTGTTGAAAATATGCTGGTTATGTTGTTTGGAAAAAACAGTGTTCAGGATACGGCCCAGGATATTGAGCTGTATCTACGATCAAACAATGAGCAAAAAGTAAATGGGTTGACACGAGATGTACGAGGAAAGCCCTTGATCAATCTAGATCGCCGGCACAAAACCTCGGGAGCTGACAATCGCAGCTGCCTTGTTCTTCTTATTGCTTTAAACTTCAGGATACAGTGCAGTATATAGATCAGATCGCTAAGTGTTACAATGAATTTGTGTGAAAGTTGCGAGAGAGCAAGTGTTAGAGTGTAACGAGTGTGATTGTGATGTCCTAGTTGATCTGATATACCCACCTATTTATAGTAACGAATTACAAACAATAATCCCTACAAATATGGGCTACTCCGAATATTCCATTATGAACGTTATGGACCGAGTAATACGGCTTCAACGTCTTCCCTTGAACGACTTGGACCGAGTCTTCCGTGGAATAGGTCTTGTTAACGTTGCTAGCTTCTAACCCACGTGCCTGCACATAATCCATTAGTAATCCCGAGGATACCATTCAGGATGTTACCAATATCCTGAACTAGCATCCCGGATGTAAACAGATACAACATAAACAAGATATATATCAAGATATTTTCCAGGATATGGGCTCAGAATTTCACCCATAACAATTGTCCCCAAAAATGTTACCGTTTGATATCCTAACGGTTACATTTTTTCACAATGGCCGAGGCAATTAAGAGATAAGACTATTGATGTGACAGCTTTCAACCACCCGGCCTATATTTACTCATCATACCCTATGTTAGGGCTGGATTTTTACTATAAGTGATCCTTATACGTGATCCTAACCAGTGATCCTTGTTTCTTTGGCAGACAGTGATCCTCAGCAGAACTTCAGGATCAGGATCATGGGACGTTATGGTGATCCTTATACTAACGGTCACCTTCGCTTACTACAATATTATTTTGCAGGAACATCTAGCAGGATATGCTCTAGGCATCATGATCAAGGAACGCGTTTTCACAATTATGGCAAGAGCTAAATTGAAGATGGACGTTGTACCGGATATGGAAACTTGGCTTGATCTAAGAGCAGCAATTTAGGCTAGATTATCTTTATTTCTAAAGGGGTAATGAGCTGATATTTAGTCATTTTACCTAAAATAGGTCACCTACACATGTATAAGTACCACTCTTCTTCATTCGGAAGAACACACACGACATACGACACAACTCTCAAACACTTAGACACTCAGTGATCCTTGTACTCAGCTCATTACTATCCGAAGTTGTAACTACATTTTTATTATATTGAAGTTGGTGATCGGTAGTTGCCATCACCCGAGGTTTTTTATGCCGGAGATCATACATTGATCAAGGGCTTTTTCCTCGTATAAATCATTGTGTCTTTGCATCCTTTATCACAGAAGTGATCCTTTACTTTCATAGTTAACCAAGCATCATACCGCGTTTACATAAAGTTTGGTTACATTGTCCTTGTGTGATTTTTGACCAAAACAGTTTGGCGCCCACCGTGGGGCCATTGGTGCTTCATTCATAAGAAAATCTTTTGTTCGAAATCATTTCAAAGAATTACATGGCTTCATCATTGAAGAACACGTCCACGGCGATGTCTGCGGTCACTTCATCACAGATCACCTTGCCTCCTCCGCCGGCAGGATCTCAGAAAAATTCTGAAAAGAGATCAACTCCCACTTTCTCTAAACCTCTATCTTCTTCTGCTATGAATTCTTCTATTCCCAGTACTAGTGATGTATTTGCTTTGATTTTGCAGATGAAGGATCGTATGCAGCGGCAAGATGAAACTAACGAAAGGATCCTCAGGGAAATTGGAGATCTCAAAAGACAAAAGAAAGCGGCAGAGGATCATTCTCCACTAATGCCCAAATCCTTGAGCTTTGATACTCCAATGATCACTTCCCAGTCATCAGGGATCCCGGACGTGCAAATCACAGGGGAGTCAAGAGGATCACGTCTCAACTCGGCAGCAATGACTCAGACATCAGATTCACATTTTCAGCCAATAGGATCCTATCCTCAGTACATGGGATCCTTCATGAATCCGGGAGCCTATCCGGGGGCACAGCAGTTTCAAGGATCCTACTTTATTCCAGGATCATTCCAGGGCCAAGGATCCTCCTTTGTTCCAGGATCATCCCAGGTTCAAGGATCCTCCTTTGTTCCAGGATCATCCCAGGTTCAAGGATCCCCCTTCGTTCCAGGATCATCCCAGATACCAGGATCCTTACAGATGCCAGGATCCCTAAAAAGTCTGCAAACAGGAAGCCTAGATGTCCATCAAGGGGACTTCATCCCAATGCAGACCATTGCTTCCACTGGTCCCTCCGTTGTTCCAGAATCCCAGCAATATGGATTCCCTAACTTGAACCTAATGGGAGGTAACACTTTAAATAATTATCCTACTACTAACCATGGATTCATGCAGGATACAGGTACCAACCATGCTATGGCCAGGGAATTACAGAAACTAAAGGACATGATCTCAAGTGTTCCAGGGGTAGTCAAGCCTATCCCAGAGATTGCAGATGGAAGCCACAAGGTATCTCGCTTTGCACCACCAATTTGTGATGCAGAGTTACCCAAAAGGTTCCATATCCCTACCATGAAGCTGTATGATGGCACAACGGATCCAGAGGAGCATATAGCACAATACAGGGAAAGGATGGAAATCAATCCTATCCCAGAAAAGTTGAAAGAAGCATGCCTATGTAAAGGATTTGGATCCACTCTAACTGGATCAGCTCTTAAGTGGCTGCTAAGTCTTCCCCCTTACTCTATTACTTCATTTGCTAATTTAGTTAATCTATTCAATAACCAATTCTCTTGTAGTAGAAAATTTGAAAAATTAACTAGTGATTTGTACAGGATAACTCAAAATCATAACGAATCATTAAGAGATTATATAACTAAATTTAGTAAAGAATCCTTGGACATTCCCAACTTGGATATGGCTACGGCTGTTGAAGCCTTCAAAATGGGACTGCTTAAGGATTCATTATTCTATGATGATCTTGTTATGACACCATGCAGGAATTTAGATGAAGTAAGAACTCGAGCACTCAGGTTTATCCGGCTAGAGGATGACAAGAGGATCCAGGAGAGACAAGTGGGATCCTCAAAACCGGAGAAGCAAGGATCCTCCTTCAAAAGCAACAAGTTCAAATCCTACCATAGGAATGAGAACAAGAATGTGCATGCTGTTGACCAAGAAGAGGATGATGAAGAATATCCTCCAATCTCAGAATATTGTTTTTCCGTTGATAATCATGAACTAATCCTTGCAATGCAGAATCTAGGTGAAAAGGCTAGGTGGCCCAGGAAGAATGACAAACCATCTGGGACTAAAGACAAGTCCAAATGGTGTGCATACCATGAGGATTTCGGGCATCTAACTGAAGATTGCATAGCCTTAAGAAAAGAAATTGGATACCTGCTAAGCAAGGGGCATCTAAAAGAATTGTTGGGGAGAAAAAAGCAAAGGACCCAGGATCCTGAAAGGATCCCTGAAAAGGCTACAGCACCTCCGGCAAACGCACAAGTGATTAACTTTATATCCGGAGGATCAGACATTTGTGGTACATCCTTTTCAGCGGCCAAAAGACATGCAAAAGAATCAAAAATGGATAATGGAGAAAAGCCTATTAGAACCTCAAGTGTCTCAGAAGGGAAGATGATAACATTTGATGAGGATGATCGCATTAACATTCAGGATCCTCACCATGATAGTTTAGTTATCACTCTCTTTATCTCTAACCATTTTGTCCGCAGGATCCTTATTGATGGAGGGAGCTCAGTGAACATTATCCAGCTTGATGTTCTGAAGAAAATGGGTATCCCAGAATCAGACATCACACCAAGATCCTCCGTGCTTGTAGGATTCAGTGGAGAAACGAAGAAAACTTTGGGGGACATCAAACTCCCAATCTACGTGGAAGGATTACATAATTACCAAAAATTTTGTGTTATTGACTGTTTATCTTGTTGCAACGTTATCCTTGGCAGGCCTTGGATACATGACATGAAAGCAGTTCCATCTACCTACCATCAATGTGTGAAGCTCCCTAGCCCATGGGGGATAATCAAGATCGACAGTGATCAACAAGAGGCTAAGGATTGCTATACCTCATCCATGAAGCCAACCCCCAAGCCAAGGGAGCAATAGCAATTACAGTATCCTCCGAGGAATGTCTTGGAGGCAAGGGAACAAGATGTAGATGAAATCCTCCTGGATCCTAGTGATCCAGAATCAAAAATCTATATCGGATCAGGGATCCTTGGCAACATGAAAGAAGACATGATATCCTTCCTCAAAAGAAGAAAATCTACCTTTGCTTGGAAACATGAAGATATGACAGGTATATCTAAGGATATTATTACTCACAAACTTGGCATTGACAGGTCTATCAAACCAATCCATCAAAAAAGGAGGAAGTTTGCACCAGAAAGGAATGCCATTATCCAAGAAGAAGTAGAGAGACTACTTCGAGCAGGTATGATCAAAGAGGTAAAGTATCCTAAATGGTTAGCCAATGTGGTTGTTGTCCAAAAGAAAAACGGAAAGTGGAGGGTATGTGTCGATTTCACTGATTTGAATAAGGCATGTCCCAAGGATCCTTTCCCATTACCCCACATTGACTCCATGGTGGATGCAACAGCGGGGCATGAACTGTTAACCTTTATGGATGCATCATCTGGGTTCCAACAAATCCAGATGGAACCATCTGACCAAGAGGATACAGCCTTTATGACCCCAACCGGTTTATATTGTTATACTGCCATGCCTTTTGGACTAAGAAATGCAGGTGCAACATATCAAAGGCTGGTAAATATGATATTCAAAGATCAAATTGGAAAAACTATGGAGGTGTACATAGATGATATGGTGGTCAAGTCAAAGAAAGCTGAGGATCACCTAAGGGACTTGGAAGAAGCATTCGATATCCTTGATAGTTACAACATGAAACTTAATCCTTCAAAATGCCATTTTGGTGTTAAGGCAGGAAAGTTCTTAGGATACATGGTAACCCAGAGGGGCATTGAAGCAAGCCCGGAACAAATCAAAGCATTAATAAATATCAAATCTCCTGCCAATGCCAAGGATGTTCAAAGACTGACAGGCAGGATAGCAGCTTTGAACAGATTCATATCGAAATCTTCAGAAAAATGCAAAGAATTCTACGATATCCTAAGGAAGAATAAGAAGTTCGAATGGACTGAGAAGCATGAGAATGCTTTACAAGCCCTTAAAGAATATATATGTCCTCAGCACCAGCATTGGCAAAACCGGAGAAAGGAGATGTGTTATCCTTATACCTGGCGGTATCCTCAACCGCTGTAAGTGCAGTCCTTGTCAAGGATCATGAAGGTACACAATATCCTATCTACTATGTAAGTAAAAGTTTGCTTGATGCCGAATCCAGGTACTCACACCTCGAAAAACTTATTCTTGCATTGATCATGGCATCCACTAAGTTAAGGCATTATTTTGAAACCCATACTATTATTGTTAAAACTAATTTTCCAATTAAGAATGTCCTCAGGAAACCAGATATGTCAGGGAGAATGGCTAAGTGGGCAGTAAAGCTTAGTGCCCATGATATAAGATACGAACCAAGAACAGCTATTAAATCTCAGGCACTAGCTGACTTTGTGGCTGATTTCAGTAGTGATCTACAAAAAGAAGCAGAATTGGAGGTTCAGCAGCTGGATGAGACCAAGGATCCTTGGATACTACACACTGACGGATCCTCAAATATCAAAGGCACAGGGCTAGGGATCCTACTAAAATCGCCACAGGGGGACATAATACCCCACTCCATAGCCTGTGAGTTCCAAGCAACTAACAATGAGGCTGAGTATGAAGCCTTAATTGCTGGCTTACAAATTGCTAAGGATATGGGGGTAAAGTATCTCAAAGTATATGTAGATTCATTATTGATCACTAATCACTTTAACGGATCCTATACTGTTAAAGGTGAAAAACTAACAAAATATTTAGAGATAGTCAAAGGATTGGCACTCTCTTTTGTTTCTTTTAGCTTAACACAGGTACCAAGGGAGGATAACACGGAAGCTGATGCATTGGCCAACCTAGGATCATCCTTGAAGATTCCAGAAGATATAAGTATCCCTATCATCCATATCCTGGCTCCTGCTATTGAAAATCAGGTGGCCATGGAAATAGAAGAGGATACTGCAATGATCCCTAGTGAAGAAGCCCAATCTTATTCAGGATCATGGATCTCACCAATCATGAGATACTTGCAACATGGGGAGATTCCAACGGGAGAAAATCCTAGAGCTTTCAGGATTAAGGTATCTCAATTTGCAATCTTAAATAATGTGCTATATAAACGATCCCTTGCAGGACCATATTTAAGATGTATTGAAGATCCTGAAATTGAAGAAGTGTTGAGAGACTTCCACGAAGGAGATTGTGGAAACCACACTGGGGGCAGGGCATTATTCTCAAGAATCCTTAGAACAGGATACTACTGGCCAACCATGAAAAGGGATGCTATAGAGTATGCTAAAAAATGTGATCCTTGCCAAAGGCATAGCAATATCCTTCACCAACCAGCTGAATTACTACACCCCATTCCATCCTCTTGGCCATTCATGAGATGGGGAATGGATATAGTTGGCAAGCTCCCTAAAGCACCTGGTGGAAAAGTATTTATGCTTGCCATGACTGACTACTTCTCTAAATGGATAGAAGCTGAAGCCTTTGCTCAAGTCAGAGAAAAAGAAGTTATATCCTTTATCAAAAGAAATATTATAACTAGATTTGGCATTCCCTCTGAAATTGTATGTGATAATGGTTCCCAATTCATTGGAAGCAGAACCACTAACTTTTGTAACAGTTGGGGAATCAAGATGATAACATCAACACCAGTTCATCCACAAGCCAATGGTCAAGCAGAATCATCCAACAAGATCATCATCAACAATCTGAAGAAGAAGCTAGGATCCAAGAAAGGAAAATGGGCAGAGGAGTTACCTTATGTGCTATGGGCTGATAGGACAACTCCCAAGAATGCCACTGGCCAAACACCTTTCTCTTTAGTATTTGGGGCAGAAGCAGTGATCCCAACAGAGATGGTGATCCCAACTGCTAGAACAATTGCTCGTGATCCTGAAGAAAATGCTGCAATCCTAGCTCAGGATTTGGATACTATTGAAGAAAACAGGGATCTAGCTAGGATAAGGATGGCAAGCTACCAACAAAGGATGGCTGGTGCCTACAACAAGAATGTCAGGATAAGGAAGTTCCAAGTCGGAGACATGGTGTTAAGAAAAGCATTTCAAAATACTATCAATCCTGCTGACGGGAAGCTAGCACCAAAATGGGAAGGTCCCTACTTGATTGAAGCTGAAGCAGGAAAGGGGGCATACAGGTTGCTAACCATGGAAGGAAACTTGTTACCAAGAGCCTGGAATGCTGTTCACTTAAAGAAATATTTCATGTGAACATGATCCTTCCTGCATGTGATCCTTACATTGAAGTATCCTTGAAGGATCCTGGAGATATCGGTGATCCTTACTCTGGTAATATGGTTATCCTAAAACTATTACATTTTCTTACTTTTTGTCTAAGGATAAGGATCATGTATCCTTCATCCTCTACTCACAAACCATTTGAGTTATGATAGTTCAGGTATCTTCAGCAAATCGTCAAAGATCTCCAAAAGCACCCCAGTTATCCTTGGGATTATCCCCAGTTTCCGCCAGCAGCGCACGATGATCCTGGTATAGTTCACGTCTTTGGGACCAGTACCCACTTTCGGGGCTGACAACCTCATTGTACTGGCTATATTTAGGATCCTACGTATAATGGTGGACGCACCATACATCCGTTCCTAAGGTTTCTAACGTTTTCACGTTAGCTAAGGTTTTGACATTTTCATGTCACTAAGTTTGGATAGTTGCCAGAAAGGGCCATACTCCAGTTTACATACGATCCTTTGGGCTTGTCCCCAGTTATCCTATGGGCTTGTCCCCAGTGATCCTCCGGGATCATCCCCAGTTATCCTTTGGGCTTGTCCCCAGTGATCCTCTGGGATCATTCTCAGTTATCCTTTGGGCTTGTCCCCAGTTACTAACTTATCCTTTATATTGGCTTAGTCCCAAGTTATATTCCATTTTTTCAGGTTTTCGAAGTTAAACAATTAAGGATCCTTAATCCTTATTATCCATTAAAGTTTTACCTATGGTGATTCCGATTAAAGGTTAGGATCCTAACTTGGATCCTCAGGTATGATCCTTAACTATTTTTAATTTCATTATTCATTATCCTAACCAACCCTTATACTTTGACAACCAAACCTATGATCCTCGAACTAAGATACTTTGAATAATTTCAATTTGAGGATATTTGATCTAGGATCATATCCTAAGTTTATTAAACACTTTTTCAACTCTCGTTATTTTAACAAATATAGCAATTGAGAAATAAGAGGATTATTGAAGGATAACAACACAAGATAAGCTAGAAAAGTTAAGTTATATTATTAAGCAAAAGGATCATTAACCCTTTCAAAAAGATTGTCAAAATTGCCAACCCACATTTCTACCAGCAAAACGTGGCCCGTCCACATGGGTTGGCAAAGGGTGTCCATTGTCTATGCGGTCTTAGCATTTTGCAGGAAATAAAGGCGGCAGGATCACAAAGGCTTCATCCCCCAAACAGAGGATCCCTCCACCTTTTGTAATCCTACCTATTGTCTAAAAGGATCCAGGATCCTTAACCCTAAGAAACTATTGTTTAAGTTACAGACCATAAATTGTTCCAAATACCACAACCACAAACCACTAACAAACCTAAAAAATTGGGCTCCGGCCTAGTCAACAATATCCATCATCGCCCAATCATGCAGCCTACTCCTTCGCTGCTCCATCTCCACCAGCTTCTCCACCCTGATCCTTATCAGCATCACCTCCCTCCAGCCTTGGGATATCCTCAGCATCCTCCTCGTCATCCAAGTCCGCCAGCCTTGCCTTCCAACCTTCAACGTCCCATGAGCTTTTGTCAAAGGTAGGATCCTGAGCCTCCTCGGCCATCTGAAGTTGTATCTTATACATAGCAATTGCCGCGGAGACCTTAGCATCTTGGGTGATCTCCTGCTTCTCGTTATCCATATCAATCAACCTTTGAGCAGCCTCAGTCTTCATGGCCCGGAGTTCCTTCTCAAGATCTGCTATCTTGAGATCCTTGAGCACGCCCATTTGTTGAAGGTCAGCAATCTGGCTCTCTTGATCCTCAACATGGCCTAGATAGGTCTCGATCTCGGCAAGTTTCTGCAAAGAAGGGAATAAGGTAAGTACAGAACCGGATGATCCTCGAAAGAAACAGGACACACAAACAGGATATTCAAAACGGATGACCAACAGGGGCAGTGATCCTTACCTCATTCACGTAATCAAGGAATTGCTGACGGAGGAGGGGAAATCCTTGGAGATCTTCAGAGGTTTTCCTCTTTTTTCCCTTGCCCCGGATAGACGCTTTGGGAGCGGATGCTGAAGGACTGACAGCAGGAGCCTTCTTCTTCTTAGAAGACGTGACATTGGCAAGGTCACTTATCCCAAACATGGAGGCGGATTTGACAGACCTGGCAGATTTTCCAGCACCTACGCAATTCAAAAACAAGATAAGTTTCCTTATTTAATTAAATACTTTTACATAAAACTTACTTTTTATGAGGATACTTACTTGACATTGTGGCAGATGCAGAGGATATCTCTTGAGAATCTGGGATGGTGATCTGGAAGCTTCTGACTTCAGGATCAAGCTTTTTAAAAGCTAACACTCTTTCTCTTGCAGCAGGGGTCAATTTTAGGTGAGCAACGGAAATAGCTGCATAAAAGACAAAGGAAAAAAGGCATTAGTGATCCTCATCATATGAGACAGGACTGACAGTGATCCTTCGAGGATCCTCCACCCTACCATGAGTGGCCCATTCCTTGGGCAGATCCTTCCCATCCGGGATGGAATCCCTCTTAACAAAGAAAAACCGACGTTTCCAGTTTGTATCATTCTTGGTAACTTTGAAGATAGGGTGATCCTCTCCAGCTTTCCGTTTCAGCAGATAGCGATGTGATCCAAACGTAGTAAGATCATAGAGCTCAGCTAGCTCCGCCATCCCCAGGTCAATTCCTTCCTGCTCAATGATCCTCTCGAAGGTATACAGAACCCTCCAGATCATTGGCATAGCTTGGATATAAGAGATGCCGGTTAGAGAAAAGAAGGATTGGGTGAAGGATGGAAAAGGATATGAATACCCTATGGTGAAGGGAGTAGCAGGAAAAGCCACCCAGGTATTCGAAACAGAGTCGCTCAAAGTACTAGGATCAAAGGACTTGAAAACAACATTCGCCGGAAAGCAATGACGAATTTTATCTATGTGGGCATCAGTAAAGCAGCACCTCTCCGTAGGAGAATCCTTAATAATCCCCTGGCTTTTTAAGGGACTATCCTTCTTGGAATCCTTGTGCGGAGAATTCCGAAGCAGCATGTTTGGAACAGAAACAGGGTAGAAGCAGAAAACAGAGCAAAGAAAAATAGAGAGAAGAAGAAAGAGAAGAGTAGAATACCTGATCAATCTTCGAGTGCAGAATATAAAGGGAAGTATCTTGAATTTAAATACAAACTGATCCTCACCCTATCTCCTATTTATAATCATGATCTGCAGGATTGTCACATCTCTGACGTAATGATCACAACGGCTAGTCCGAACATAACGGCTAGTTTCTTGGAGTCGCCCGTTAGAGATAAGATCGAAACAAAATATAACTCGTTTATTTACAATTAACTCCTTATATTTTGGGGGCAATTGTTAGGGCTGGATTTTTACTATAAGTGATCCTTATACGTGATCCTAACCAGTGATCCTTGTTTCTTTGGCAGACAGTGATCCTCAGCAGAACTTCAGGATCAGGATCATGGGACGTTATGGTGATCCTTATACTAACGGTCACCTTCGCTTACTACAATATTATTTTGCAGGAACATCTAGCAGGATATGCTCTAGGCATCATGATCAAGGAACGCGTTTTCACAATTATGGCAAGAGCTAAATTGAAGATGGACGTTGTACCGGATATGGAAACTTGGCTTGATCTAAGAGCAGCAATTTAGGCTAGATTATCTTTATTTCTAAAGGGGTAATGAGCTGATATTTAGTCATTTTACCTAAAATAGGTCACCTACACATGTATAAGTACCACTCTTCTTCATTCGGAAGAACACACACGACATACGACACAACTCTCAAACACTTAGACACTCAGTGATCCTTGTACTCAGCTTATTACTATCCGAAGTTGTAACTACATTTTTATTATATTGAAGTTGGTGATCGGTAGTTGCCATCACCCGAGGTTTTTTATGCCGGAGATCATACATTGATCAAGGGCTTTTTCCTCGTATAAATCATTGTGTCTTTGCATCCTTTATCACAGAAGTGATCCTTTACTTTCATAGTTAACCAAGCATCATACCCCGTTTACATAAAGTTTGGTTACATTGTCCTTGTGTGATTTTTGACCAAAACACCCTATATCTTCTCATCCTCATCTTCATTTAACCTTTACCGAAGAGAAAAAGGTAAACATTTCTCTCTCAACTTCACTTTTCATTCTTCCCAATATTCCGGTAATAATATGGCAAGGCAGACAAGATCTAGCTCCGGCGACTCTGCTCCCACGTTCATCCATCAAAATATTCTCCAGGATCCGGAGAAAGAAATATGCACCTTTGACGGTGCACACTTGTCAGCCCTTAAAACCTCCGGCATCTTCCCAAAAGGGACGGTGTTCCGGCCGTTTGATCGGGAAATCCGATCAGACATGGTTTCCGACGAGTGGTCGTGTTTTAATGCCTTTCCTTTCACCTTAGGGTTGCAATTTCCTTTCTCGGACTTCATCACCGAGTTCTTTAATGTCACCAAAATCTGCTTCAGTCAGACAATGCCAATGCTTTGGCGAGTCTTGTCTGTTCTTGATCAAATCAAGAACAACCATATCCCTGATCTTTCTGTTCATGACCTTCCTTTAGCATACCGTCTTAGGTGCCACGGCTCTTGTCGATTCTTATTTTACTCTACTTCCAGTGACCCATTAATCCTTCGAGCCACCAGGAATGAAGAGGAATGGAAATCCAAATTCTTTTTTGTAAAAATAGATTCAATCCCTGGTGGAGCGGATTATCCGGTGAATTGGTTGAAGAAGGGTAGGATTTAGGGTTTAAAGATGATCCTGCCTGTCCTGAACTGACTTTGTCGTTTTCTTGTACAGCTGATTTTAGGAAGCTAGCACCTCCCCTTGCAGATTCTCAAAAAAGAATAGACGCCATCAGACTCCTTCCAGAGGCAGAGAGAAGTTTCAACCCCTCTCCACCAACTCCAAGCCCTCTTTCAAGCGTAAACATGTCTGGTAAGGATCCTGCAAGATATCCTGTACATACATGTTTTTATTTGATATTTTTAGGAGAGGTTTAGAGTTTTACTCCCTGTGTGCAGATTCCAGCAAAGTTCCAGTCTATCTAGATCTCGATGAACTTGACAGTTACCCAACTCCAACCATAGTCAAGAAGGAGGCTCCTGCTGCTACTACCTCCAAACCACTTCTTGGCCTCCAAGCTCAGAAGGGTTCTCCTATGACGAACTCAGCTTCACTGATTCCTTAGAGCCAATGACATCCTTCCTTAACAAGGTAATATCCTGACGCATATCCTTCATGTATATCCTGCACATATATCCTGCATGTATATCCTAACAGGATATCCTGATAGGATATCTTAGTCATTATATATACATTCTAACTTGTACCTGTTATTGATGTGCAGGGCCTCCAGCATTTGCTCCACTTGTATAATGATGCATGTGGCACTGTTGCACTCCATGAAGCCAGGATCAAACAGCTTGAAAGCACCGTTGCTGACCAAGGTGCCATTGCTGAAGCGAAGAGCCGGCACTACGAAAGCCTGCTGAAGAAGGTCACCCAAGAAGCTGAGGTCAAACTTGCCACCGTTCAAATGGATCATGATCAAGCCATGATCAATTTCCGGGAGGGAATCAAGACTTCCGCTATCGTCTCCCTGTTACAAGCACGCATCAAGATGGCCTACGAGGCCAAGGAGACGGGTCTTGTTTGTCCATCTTGGCCAATTAAATCCTGGGTGGCCAAATTGAAGGAGCTCGGGGGCAAAGCTATGCCATTTCCATCTGAAGCCGGTGAGTCTTCTAAGTCAGCAGAGGTGGCGGATCAGGCTGGAGACAAGAAGGATGCTGGAGCGGATGCTGGTGAGGATGCTGGACAGGATGCTGGTGAGGATGCTGGTGCTGAGAAGCCGGGGAAGGCTGGAGAGGATGCCGCTGTGTGAGGGCATCTGAGTGGGCGATGATGGATGTTAATGCTTAGGCCGGAGCCCACTTTTTTTTTTATTTGATGTTGGTCTGTAATCCCTAAACAATTTACTTTTCTGCACTTTACTTTTCTGCACCTGAACAATTTACATTTCCTGCATGGCTTTTGAACAATACAACAGTTGGAGGTGGATGGGTCTCGGTTTGAGATGAAGCCTTCAACTGTTGGGTAAATATGGTAATGGACTATTAGTGCTCTTAGTGGATGGGCCTTGTTTTTAGGTGAAACTAAGAGCACATCTTTTGATATGTTAATAATATAACTCCTCTTTTGACTTTATTATTGTTGTTATAAATTTTACTTGTGAAAATTGTTTTGTTTGAACATTTTTGAGAATATATTATAAACGTATCCCGGTAGATATCCTGAAAGATATTCTGATAAGGATATTAAAATACAACCTATTAGTTGTCTAAATAAAAAGGAGAGATCATACCAGAGACTCTTAGAGAATCAATTTCAATTCTCCATTATAAGCTTGTCCCCAGTGCATACTTATAAATCTGGATTCATCCTTTGAATAGTATAATGTGTTAGGGCTGGATTTTTACAATACATGATCCTCACGTGTGATCCTAACCAGTGATCCTTGTTTCTTTGGCAGATAGTGATCCTCAGCAAAGTTCCAGGATCAGGATCACGGACCATCATAGGATCCTCATGCTAACAGTTGCTTTCGTTGAATTTAATGTTGTTTTGCAGGACATCTAGCAGGATCCGCTCTTAAGCATCACAATCAAAGGACGCGTCTTTACAACTATAGCATGTGCTTAATCGGAGATGGACGTTGTGAAGGATATGGAAACTTGGCATGATTTAAGGGCGATAATTTAGGCTAGATTTACTTTTATTTCTAAAGGGGTAATGAGCTGATTATTAGTCTTTTTACCTAAAATAGGTCACCTACACTTGTATATATAACACTCTTCCTCATTCGGAAGAACACAGAACACAATTCTCACACGCTTAGACACTCGAAACTATAGTGATCCTTGTACTCAGCTCATTATCATCCGAAGTTGTAACTATTTTTCTTATATTAAAGTTTGGTGATCGGTAGTTGCCATCACCCGAGGTTTTTTATGCCGGAGATCATACATTGATCAAGGGCTTTTTCCTCGTATAAATCATTGTGTCTTTGCATATTTCACACTGAAGTGATCCTGTACTTTTTCTATAAACCAAGCATCATACCCCATTTACATAAAGTTTGGTTGCATTATCCTTTGTGTGATTTTTGACCAAAACATAATG